>NC_140192.1:34059160-34239160 GCF_965226575.1 Pagrus pagrus
AAAAAATTAAGTGCCATAAATATTGCTGAATATAACTTCTTAATCCTTTGGAAAAAATACAGTCAAAATATCTTAAAAAGTGTGTTTTTTCAGCTCAGATAGATTTTGGTTTTTACATCAATTTTTTGTGAAAATCCCTGTCATGAAATTGGAAAAGTTCTGAAGTCTGGGTGAGTTGGCATAGAATGAACCCTTGTATGTACTTCAAACATTATAAAACAAATGGTGAAGCAGCAGCAATACTGGATGAGAGAAGGTTATGTGGCTCAGGAGAGTATGGCACCACCTGGAAGTTGCTCAACACCCTCCTAGACCCATAATATTACCATATGTTTACAATCTATCTAAAGTTTTGTCATCCCGATTGTCCATTTTGTAATTTCAACATCTATTCAGCACACAGACCAACTATGTTATGTCAGTCTGTATTGTTTCTCTTCCTGAGGTGTCTTACATTGTTTTTCCTGTGTAAGGGGTGTGTCTTCTCCAAATTGAAGGTCTAAGGACAGACAGTGTTGTATGGAACAGATTGTAAAGCCCCTTAAGGCAAATTTGTGATTTGTGATATTGAGCTATTAAAAAAAGTTGACCTATCAGGTTGGGTTGTTTGCAACTGCTCTACCTGCATCCTCTGGATCTGCAAAATGCCAAGTCGATATCTCTGTTTGGTTCCTCACCACCTCCTCCAAAACCGCTGTTATGACCTCTGACTGGTTCAGCTATAATAAAGACAATTAGTGAAAAGTGATGTGTATCCCAGCTGTAAAACCAGCAAAGCTTTCCACAAGTGCATGCTGCATGTCTCCTAAAGAGAGGGATGACATTAGATAACTGGAGCTGTGCCATAAATGGTTAAAAATACCTTTTTTGTCAAGATACATTTAAACCAGCCTCAGCTGACACTAATGCACACTTGAGTTTGAAGGTATTGAAAGTGTAAAGAGCTCTCACGCTATCAGTGGTGGTGTCTTTCTTCCTCAGCTGAATGTCACCAGACTGTCTGCCTCCATCTCTGTCACTTGATTCTCTTGCTTGTACATTTGTCGTGTCATTGTGGCCGGGACTGAAGCTGCTCTGGCAGCGAGCCTCTGAGGGTGTTTCACCTGAAAGAGTCCTGTACTCAGAGCTCAGCTGCAATCCCCCCTCAAAATCCAAAGTCTTACGATGAATAAATCCAACTCAATCAATCCCCCCAATCTTCTTGAAAATAAGTTCTGGTATAATGTACCATAATTTACTTTTTCCCTGCAAATATCTCTTCATCCAGTTTATTTTAAAAATTGTGTTAGATGTATTAAAGTCCAATGCATTTAAGCCCCCTTGACAGTATGGGTTGCACAGTACTGTTCATTTTAATTGGTGGGGCTTATTTTTCCATATAAAGTTGAACATTTTCGTGTCAATCTGTTTAACTTTTTTTGGTGGAACATCCAATACCATAGCTGTATAGACCAGCCTAGATAAACCTTCACTTTTAGATAACAAAATTCGTCCACTGATTGACAAATCGCTTAATAGCCACATTTCATACTTAAAAAAAAAAAATTCAATCAGTGGATTAAAATTCAAGTCAACCCTTTTTTCTTGATTCTTGCATATCTTAATGCCCAGATATGATATAACATCTTTAATACAAATACCTGCTATTTCTGTCGAATTTCGGTCTGTCTTTTAAAGCAAAAGGATCATACTTTTTAATATTAACCTTCAAACCTGACACCAGAGAAAATGCATCGAGGAGGAGTCTCCGCCCCCCCGACGGATGGCTGCACGATAACTGGGCTCCCGAACTCACGGACTATAAACCCACGTTAAACAACTAATTAACGGTGGTTTTCTAGATATAACTGAATAATACTTAGTCTGCTTTGATACAGACCTAGAAATGAACCAGAGAAACCGCAACAAAAACGAAGCTCCGACTCCAAGCAAACCCGCGACCGGAGCTGCAGCTAGCTCGGCCGTAGCTAACGAGAAAACAGGTGCTACTAGCAACATGATGGCCGAGGTCCTGGCCGAGATGAAAGGAATGAGAAAAGACATGACACAGCGGTTTGACAAAATTGAAGACTCACTAAAAGGTGTGAAGGAGCAAATACTAGGTTGTGAAAAAAGACTGGACGAGGCCGAGCAAAGAGTGAGCAGCATGGAGGACAACGGTGCACGAGCGGACCGACTGCTGGCCTACATGTTACGTAAACAGCGCCGTCTAGAAGCGCACTGTGAAGACATTGAGAACCGTGCAAGGAGGTCAAACTTACGGATCTACGGGGTGAAGGAAGGCGCCGAGGGTAATGGGAATATGATCGACTTCATAGCAAGGCTGTTGAAAGCTGCTCTCAAGCTCCCAGAGGAAGAGGACCTCGGCATCGAGCGCGCGCACAGGTCGCTCGCGGCAAAACCTACAACGCCAATGCCACCAGATCGATTGTGGTGAAATTCCTTCACTTTCAGACAAAGCAACAGATCTTGTATAAAGGCTGGAACACAAAAGAATTGCAGTTTGAGGGTAGCCGTATCAATCTCGACCATGACTACTCGGCCGCCCTGCAGGTAAGCGAAAGGAATATGGAGAGATCAAACGCCAGCTGAAGGAGCGCAACATCAAGTTTAGGACGTCGTATCCTGCGGTGCTGAGAGTGTCTTTGGGAGATGGGGAAAAGATCTTCAGCTCGGCATGGGAGGCGGCTGACCATCTGAAGCACCTGGGCATTACTGCAAGACTGTCGGAGACGGAGCTCATGGAAAAAGAGTTGCAGCAGCGAGGATGGACGGCATCGCTCCATCCCGGCGGGGAGCAGCTCACGCGCGCACTGGTGAGGGATATCGATGCGCTCTCAAATTGACTTATGACTGCGAAGGTGAGATAAGAAGAGCATCAGACATAAAGTAAGTCCAGAAGTGATGTTTTAGTTGGGGCATTAAACCTACTACAAGGACATGGTTCTATGATATGTTGGGGATTCATCTAATTGATGTTTAACGGACAGTGGGGCCAGAGCTCGCAGATAACAAATAGACTGCAGTACA
This sequence comes from Pagrus pagrus, assembly GCF_965226575.1. Taxonomy (NCBI): domain Eukaryota; kingdom Metazoa; phylum Chordata; class Actinopteri; order Spariformes; family Sparidae; genus Pagrus; species Pagrus pagrus. The sequence continues at coordinate 34,062,191 of NC_140192.1, forward strand.
ACGATTACAACAATGGTCTCTGTTTTCCCTTTTTTTTTTTTTTTTTTCCCCCTCGTTTATTAAGTGGACATTTTGCATGTGATGATGCCATTCAAACCAGCTCTGAATGTATTTGGTAGGTTTGCCTCAGGTTTTTTTTAAAATTATTTATTTGTTTTATTTGTTTTTTCAATTTAATCGCAGTGAATTAATATCATCAGTATTTTATTTTCAACTGGATGTCTGATGCCTTCTGTCATGGCTATTACTGAAACCACTATATCTTATGTTCATGAAAGAGTGGGTGGTCCGTGGGGCGGGGGCGGACTCTTAGGGGGGAACGAACGCAAGAAGTAATTAAAAAAACCCAGGACACTTGCGTTACTGTCTTAACATCAGGCAGTTCTAGGCCCAGGCATTTAGATGCTCTGGACACTCCTTTTTTCTATCACCACCCTTGATATTTGTACTGTTGATTATGGATCTTGTGTAGTAATCTGGGGTGGCTGGCAGAGTAGGCCCATGGGACTGTGGGTCACTGTGATGGAAGTTCCAGCATTTTCTTTCACAGTTTTGTGTATAGTTCTGTTCTTTTTTCGTTGTTACCCTGTTCTTTACACGCCATGGAGTAAAATATTCAGTTTTGGTGGCCACGGTGCTTCATGTCGCAACATTCTGCCTGAAAGACAACAAAAGACTTACAAGTTATTTTGTTCTATAGATGGCTGGGCAGCCCCATTGAGGGGCATTGACAACAACAGCTTAAGATGTCACCCTGTAAGGTAGTTACATATAATGTGAAGGGGTTGCACAGCCCCCAAAAGAGAAAGAAAATATTAGATCAGCTTAAACAGATGAATTGTGGTATTGCTTACCTCCAAGAAACACATTTGTCTGAGGCTGAGCATAAGAAATTAAACAAGTCATGGGCCTCACAGGTATTTTATTCCTCACACAAATCAGGTTGTAGACGAGGCGTAGCCATTTTGATACATAGATCATTACAATTCTGCCTTGACTCTTCATTTCAGGACAAAGAGGGGTGTTATGTATTGATTAATGGTACTATAAACGGAACCCAGGTGTCCATGTTCAACGTGTATGCCCCAAATGATAACAGCCCACAATTTATGGAAAGGATATTTGACTTGGTACTTGAGAAGGCACAAGGCATATTGCTGATTGGAGGAGACTTCAACTGTGCACTGAACCCATTTCTAGATAAAAGTATGAATTCAAACGCCCACCCAACAACTATGAGTAGGGCACTAAAAAATTGCTGTGAAGAGTTTGGCTTCCTGGATGTCTGGAGATACAAACACCCAAGGGATCGAGATTATACGTTTTATTCTCACCCTCACTCCACATACTCCAGGATTGATTATTTTTTTATGCCTATTAATGAATCATTCAGAGCATTAGACTGTCAAATTCACAATATAACCCTGTCTGATCATGCACCTGTGTCGGTGGTTTGGGATGTGGGAGGGGCGGCCACCTCGTGTAGATGGAGACTAAATACCTCCCTGCTAGGAATTCCAGCATTTCAGGCGTCTTTAAGAGATGAGTTCACCTTTTATCTGGAATCTAATGACAAAGAAGACATTTCCCCAATCATACTGTGGGATGCGGCTAAGGCTGTGTTACGGGGGGAAATAATCCAGTTGGCCTCGACTTTTAAAAAGGCTAGGATAGCTAAACGTATGGAACTGGAAAAAAAGGTTGATGACCTAGAAAAACAACATAAAGAAAATGTGTCGGCTGAAAATCTACGCAAGTTGAAAATGGCTAAACAAGAACTTGATGACCTCTTGATGGAAAAAGTCGAAAGAAATTTAAGGTTCCTGAAACAAAAATACTATGAGCATGGGAGTAGAGCTAGTCGCCTATTGGCTTCTCAGTTGAGGAAACAATACAGTCTCACAACAGTTCAAAAAATCAAAAGTGGCAAATCAGACAAACCATTTTTATACAAACCAAATGAAATTGCAGAGACCTTTGCAGGGTTTTACAAAGACTTGTACTCGGACAAAGATGAAGAACGTGACCCAGAGAAAATCGACAATTACCTTAACTCTATCAAACTACCGACAATGGACCCTGCCACAGCGGAGTTCATTGACGGACCAATAACTAGAGAGGAAATTGAGAAGGCAATTAAAAATTTGAAGAACAACAAGAGTCCTGGATCTGATGGATTTACTAATGAATTTTATAAGAACTTTATTGATATCATCAGCCCGATCCTAGAGAGAGCATATTCCCACGCCCTTGGGAAAGGGGAACTGCCAACAGTTTGGAAAGAGGCAATCATATCAGTAATACTGAAAGAACATAAAGATCCCACAGACTGTGCCTCCTACAGGCCAATTGCACTTTTAAATACTGACTGTAAATTGCTGACCTCCATATTAGCTAAACGAGTCGAAACGGTCATTACAACCTTAATACATCCTGACCAGACGGGCTTTATAGCCGGGCGACATCTATCAGATAATGTCCGTAGACTTCTTAATGTAATGGAGCAAAGTCATAATTATCCAGCCCCCTGTATGGCGTTAGCAGTCGACGCCGAAAAAGCATTTGACCGCGTGTCTTGGCCATTTTTACTGAAAACCTTAGATAAATTTGGATTTGGGCCTAATTTTATCAGATGGATCCAACTACTTTATACTGCTCCTCAGAGTATGGTCAGAGTAAATAGACATATTTCTCAGCCTTTCGCTCTGGGTAGAGGGACACGCCAGGGGTGTCCGCTTTCACCGCTCCTTTTTGCGTTAAGTATCGAACCACTGGCACAGGTGATACGAGACGATGCAACGATCAAGGGGATAGAAATTGGCAATGAAACTCATAAAATCTCGCTTTACGCAGATGATGTCCTGGTATACGCGTCAGACCCCCTAAACTCAATTCCGAATCTGATGGGCTGCTTTGCTAAATTTGGAACACTCTCAGGGTATAAAGTCAATGTCAATAAAACAGAAGCCTTGGCCCTGAATTCACTTACTACGCACCAGATCAGAGCAGCATTCTCATTTAAGTGGCCAAAGGAAGGTATTTCTTACTTGGGGACTACTATTACACAAAATCTAGACAAGTTGTATAAGGCAAACTACAATAAATTGATAGACAAAATATCTGCTGATCTCACCAGGTGGGCTGTGCTGCCCCTTTCTATCTCAGGTAGAATAGAAAGTATTAGAATGAATGTGCTGCCTAGGTTGTTATTTCTTTTTCAAACATTGCCCCTCTCACCACCAAAAAGTATGTTCACAATATTAGACCGTCTTATCTCAAGATTTATTTGGCAAGGGAGGCGCCCACGTGTAAGATACAAAACTTTACAGTTATCTAAACAGCTCGGAGGATGGGGGCTTCCTCACCTTAGATATTACTGGTTGGCCTGTCAGCTAAGGGCCCTGACAGTTTGGATTTTGGATGAGAGAGATACTAGATGGCTGGAGATTGAAAAGTCACTCTGTGTTCTGATGCCTTTATCAAATGTTCCATTCACTGAAAATAAAGCTCTTGAGGAGACCCTGGGTAGATGGTCAAAAGCCACTATGGCAGCATGGAGAGAGGTACAGAGGACTTTTGGCCTCCCTAGAAATGTATCGGCTCTGTCGGGTACTGCTCATTTAAAAGGGTTCATGCCGTTGAAATTGGATGGGGGATATAAAAAATGGAGACATCTGAACCTAAATTTTGTCCATCAGCTTATTAGGGAACAGGAATTAAAAACATTTGAACAGTTAGTGGATGAATTCAGTCTGCCGAGATCAGATTTTTATAGGTACCTTCAGGTAAGAAGCTATCTGTCTAAACACCCAGACTGGACTATCATTAAAAAATCCGATTCACCTATTGAGCAGTACTTGACAAGGATCCAAAAAAGAGAGCATACTAGGAGGCCAATATCTAGTGTATATAGCGCGCTGTCTAGTATGAAACGAGAAAACACTCTGCATATTAAACAAAAATGGGAAGCAGAACTTGAACTAGAGATAAGCATGGAGGTCTGGGACAGTATTTCTTCAGAAGTGCATAAAGTCACTTGTGCAAACCTATGGAGAGAGTTCCAGTGGAAAATAGTTTAGTTTAGAACCCCGCTAATCCTTTCCAAAATAGATCCCAGCCAAACAGGTGCATGTTGGAGGAGTTGCGGAGATGAGTCTGCGAACCACACACATGTATTTTGGAAGTGTCCAATTTTGGACAACTTTTGGAGGGAGATATTTGACTCATTGGACAAAATATTTGCTTCTCAGTTGCCTAGGAACCCACTGCTGGCCATCCTTGGGGCACTCCCTGAAACAGAGGTGAATAGGAAAAAGACATATCTACTGCATATACTACTTACAGCAGCCAGGAAAGCAATAACCTTAAACTGGCTTAAAAGAGATCCCCCGACACTTGATGTATGGCGGTCAGTAGTCAAGAGAATTTACATAATGGAAAAGATAACTTTTATGTTGAGACTCCAAAACACACAATTTGAGGACCGATGGGCACCGTGGCTGGAAATGGTGGGGGAGGAATGGGGTTAGGTGAGGGTGGAATACTGTTAAAGTCTATCAACCTGTGCACCAGGGCCAAAAACTGTGAGAATTGTTTCTTTTACATTGTCATGGCTGTCTTTGTTTTATGATCTAGCAGAATGTTTATATAGAAAATAATGCAACAACTGAAACATGTATTTTTCTGTGGCGGTGTTGTTCAATAAAAAAAAATAAAGTTTAAAAAAAAAGAAAATGCATCGAGACAGTCAATTGCTTTTTTTTACCTCCTTTTCATTCTTTAAAAAAATAGTAGTGTCATCTGCTAATTGACAACATTTCAATTGACTTTCTGCAAGTTGAATGCCTCTAAAATAATCTTTATTAATGTGAAGTGCCATAGTTTGCATGATTAGTAGAAAAAAAAATGTGCAATAGGGTCTCCTTGTTTAATCCCTCTCTCTATATTGAAGCTACGGGTGGTTCCATTTAACAACTTCACTGAACTGCTGCACCTTTTATATAATGTCTGAATTGCAGATTTGAAAAAGAGCCAAAACCAAAAAAGTCCAAGGTATTAAACAAGAAAGAGTGTTCTATGGTATCAAAAGCTTTATTTATAATCTATGAATAGTATAAGGCTGTTGTCATCAATAAATGAATGGTAGTCAATTAAATCAAGAATTAAACGAACATTATTACTTATATGTCTACCACTCATAAATCCAGACTGGCAATCATCAATAATTGTTTGAAGACAAGGTTTGAGCCTTTGAGCAAAAATAAGTGATAATAACTTAACATCATTATTAATTGAGGTAATTGGCCTCCAATTTTCAATACACACTGGGTCTTTCCCAGGTTGGGGATTAATGTAATGAGTCCTTGAGACATAGATGGCAGTAGTCTTCCCATAGACAAAGCTTCCTTACAAACATTGAACAAAAATTCTGAAATCTCTTCTTTGAAGATTTTATAAAACTCACTAGTTAAACCATCATTCCCAGGGGACTTATTATCCTTTAACTTAGAAATACATAAATTGATTTCTTCTTGAGTAATATCCTGATCACACATATTTCTGTTCTTCATCTATTCGTTTTACATCCCCATCTATAGAACTGAAAAATGAGAATGAGTTTCATAAATTAACTTTTTTCTTGTACAGGTTTTCATAAAAATTCTTGACAAAATTAGATATTTCCATGGCGTTGTCTGTAATCTGGCCATTGACATTTAATTTAATTATTGAGGAGGTATCTGCATTTATTTTTTCCAAATTGGAAAAATATTTTGTGTTCTTTTCACCTTCCTCCATCCATTTTCTTCTAGATCTTACAAAGGCCCCCCTTGCTTTATCTTCATAGATCTGATCTAGTTGTAATTGTAATGTAATCAAATTTTCTTTATCTTGTTGATTTGTATCTGGATTTTCATATATCATAATTATCTTTTTTGTTGTATTATCCTCCATTATCCGTTTGTCTTTTGCCATTTCTTTCCCTCTGTGGGTTGCTAGTCTTCTAATTTGAGATTTAAAAAAATTCCCATTGCTCTCCAAAGGAGTTCAGTGCTTTAGCCTTTCTCCAGTTTTCATTAATAGTTAACTTTGCCATGCTTAGAAATTGTTTATCTTCTAAGAGAGTGTTATTTAATTTCCAATAACTTGTTCTAATCCTTTGATCCTGATCTTTTGTGTCATTAAGATTAACTGAGATGTATATCAATTTATGGTCTGTAAGTACAGAAGGTTTAATATAAACATCCATAACTTCTTTCTCCATAACTGTAGAAAATCTATTCTTGACTGTTTGCTCAAGTCTTTTGTTTGCCACATAGACTGACTCTTGTCAGGATTTTTATACCTCCATATATCAAAACAATTTAAATTAGAGCACAATTTATCAATTTCTGCAGTTTTATCAACTCTCACCGGACGTAGTGGCAGACAGTCCAAAAGTGGATCTTTAATGGAGTTCCAATCTCCTCCAAGGATTAGTTTTGCACTGGGGAATAGCATTAGAAATGAACAAATTTCTTCTTCCACTTCTTCAAATAAGGCTCAGTTTCTGGAGCTGTTATTTTATACCATAAATATTACTCAATACGATAATTGGTGTCCAGAAATTTCACAGCCAAAATAATCCACCTTCCAAACACATGAATTTTATTCTTCAAAACTTTACCTTTAAACTTCCCTTTTAGAATGGCTACACCTGCTGAATTATTACTGCCATAAGACATCCACATGTCCCCAGAGGAGGCTGCATGTGATCTATTAAACTGCCTCCAGTGATGTCACCCAGTGGCTAAGTTGCATTGTGGGAAATGAAGACACCAGGTTAGCACGCAAAGTAAGCAAACACAGTTGTGTTTTTGCAGCAAAACAAGGTGAACTCACTACTTGTACAATGTAGTGTGACTGCACATCGACTGTATTCTCTACCTACATCTCGAACCTTAGTGATCACAGTGCTTTCTCATCCTTAAGTTAGTTACTTCACATCACAGTTAGCTTTGTATACATTGTTAACAGTATTTACCTTTGTTTATAGTATTTTCAGCATTTTTATTCATTAGGTTAGCCACTTAGCTGACAGCTGACTGACCTTGCTTACAACTGATAGGAAGGAAAGCACCGTCAAGGTTTTGAGTAAAAAGGTCTCATAGTTTTATTGCTCACTTAGCCTAAATTACAACAGATTACTGATTTCACATATCTCAACAATGCAAATCACCTGCCAGTTTTCTAGCAGTGTCACTGTGATTCAGTCTATAAACAAGAACAAACAATAAATAACATTATGTACAAAGCTAATTGTGACAGGTGATGTATCTAATTTAAAGAGTAATTAAACCCACAAACCTCTTTTTTCAGCTGAAAACCAATGTATATGGATATTTACTTGTGTTGTTGGCTGATTGCAGGTCCAAATTTTGAAATTTTAGCACAAAATATTTTAAATTTACATATGGTGCAATAAATATGCATAGCAACTGCCCTCTAGTAGTTGAAACCTGGCTATTGCAATTGAATTTTGCTTTTAGCTGATCTGGGGGCAGTTTTGTCCCCAACCAACCCTCCCTCCCCAACATCTCTCGACTCTGCAGACTATGTAGACAAGTATCATTGGTTAGATAAATATGCCTATAGTAACACAGTAAATGGACTGACTTTGATATCGGGAGGTAGAGGTGATGGTTGTGGGGTCACAGGGCAGAAGGCTGCCGAGCCAGTGACCACAGTTCGATATGGCATTTTAACATAAACCACTGGATAGCATAAGCACAGCATTAAATTGCTAAAATGTACTAATTCTAAATGAATGAATGAGTTTATTCACTCATTCATTCTGAACTAAAGTAAAGTAAACATGTGGTTGCAACATAAGGAATGTTATAAAATAACCATGGTAGGCAGAAATATACATTTATTGTGGCTATTGGATTGATATTTTATTTGTTTAAAAATGTTAATTTGTTCTGTTTGACCAGTAGCTGCAACATTAACATCCCTCGGGGTGCATCTTCTACCCCTCCAGCCTAGGCCCAGCTGTCTCAGCACAGTCCGTCTGGGCTAACAACTCAACCTGGTACAGCTCTGGATTGCTGTGGTCTTGGCCGACAGGAGACTCCAGAAGTTAGAAGTCCTCTGCTTCATACAACATTTATGTCACAGAAGTGTTTTGCTGCTTCACCAATTGTGAGATAACCAAAAACTTTGCGATTAAGTTAGCGAATATAGTACTTTGGTGTGTGTGTGAATTGTCTTTGTGTGTACGAGTTGGTGGTGGTGGTGAGGGGCTGGGAGGGGGTGCTAAGTCACGCAGTCCTTTGCGTTGCGTAGATAACATTACTGTATCATTGACACAGGAAGTAAACTGATGTGCAGTTTCGTAGAACGGATATATGTCACACTATATTGTGCAAGTAGAGAACTGTGGAATCCATGTTGCCTGTTGTGAAACTAGCTGACTACAACCCCAAGAAGAAGTTAACTACAAGCATTTCAGAGCCTCTGTTCCAGACTACAAGAGGTGAGTGTTGGATACTTTAAACATTTCAGTGGAGTAAAACCTTGTGACAAAATGCATTTGCGGAGTTGCTACTACACAAATTTTTGAATATCACTTTTAAGTCAAAATTAATGGCTCAGATCACATTAGCTCTACGGAGAAAATAGGAAGAAATTAAAGTCTAGTATGGAATGTGAAAGGTAGCTCACCTGATTGACTGTATTGTGCAGGTGCCTCACAAGGCTGCTCATGCATAAAGGAAGATGCTCGGAAAGTTAGGAGCAGCTCTTTGATATTCTCCTCCTCCGCCATGTCTAGTGCACTAAGGCCACTGGCATTCCTGTCAGTGGCGTTTGACCCATACTGGAGGAGAAGCTTCACTACCTACACAACACAAATGCATTTCATCATGTTAGGAGGTAGAAACTTCAACGTCAATGCTCCTGTCTTCACCAGAGGTACATAGACCATTTATTACAAAATCCAGTAAGTGATTAAAGCAACATTATTTAACTATTTACCTTTTAAATAAATCAATAAATCATTTCAGTTGTACGGTGACTTGTAATAGAGTGAATGGTGTCTCTGATTCAGCCACTCTGCTCCCCTGTGTCCTGTTTTCTGCTCTGTGAGACGTCAGTGAGCAGGTAGGCTCACAGTGCGGAAGCTTTACGGCTGTAGATCACACATAGCACTGACAATCAGTGAATTTGATTACACTGGATCATATTTTATACAGAAAATGTTTTCTTGTTTTCACTATGGTGTCCTCCGGCTGCTCTGCCTCAACTCTCCGTGATGAGTTTCCAAAGTTTTCCTGAGAACATCGGCTTGGAGTACCGCTGGGGAGTGTTGGTGTTAACACCACTATCACATCAGCTTTGGATCATTGGGAGAGGGTCTTTCAGGTCCAGGCTGGAATGGGAACCAGAACTGAAGCTGGGCAAGTGAAAGAGTAAATCTCAGACCGGCTTTTAGTTGACAGCTTCTCTAAATATAAGGCTGCAGGTGCAGACAACAAACACAGAGTCGTACTAGTTGCTGGTAAGTACTAAGTAATATTAGCTGGCTTCCTAAGTTTTAAGTCTTCTGTTGTTGCACTTCCTCGATGTTTGGCTGTGTCAACAAAGTTTTTGATCATAAGCCACGTCATCCCATTTTGGGCTAGGGATGTAGCTGGTAGAAAGTAAGAGTGAGGTGTTACTGTTTCAGATTCAGGTTACGTTAAGTTGGCGTGCTTTCACTGTTCTGGGTTGTGTGCAGCAGTGCGAAGTGTGTGTGTGCAGCAGTGCGAACTTTGACTGCTGCATTGCAAAAGTGCCTCTGCATTGGATGTTCATTCAAGCCAGAAGTTTTCAAGGCATAACACTGATATGACATGCTGAGTTTTGTTTTTAGTTACCTTATGTGACAAATTGTTACATAAAAGTGTATTTTTGACAGTCATGTTGCATTCAGAAACCATGGGGGCGCTAAATTGCACAAAATTATGAATTGCTACATAATGTTGCTTTAACGTTGATAAGCGTCCTGGCATAATATCACAGCTTTTGTTAAAACTGGTAGCTATCATGTCATGTTCAAATTCAACAGTCTTTTGGTTATTCTAATTGATGTTAAAAATGGTGTGCCTGATTTATACCACCACGACTCATTTCAGATACCAGCCTTACCTAATATAACACAAGAATCATGAGAATTGCTGTTAAGTTTTCACAGTACATTAACATGTCACATAGGATACTCTCCATCTGTCTGAATCTTTTAATATATTTACTAGAAATCAGTTAACTTTTGTTGTAATTGAACAAGGCATTAAGCGGTCATGATGAAAACTTCATGGACAGCTGGTAGTGTTTCATGCAAAATTGTTGCAGAAGTTTTGAGCCACAGGGACTGTGGAGAGCAGATTATCTCAATTTTGGTATTGCACCACATATCAAATGACCCCAACATGTCCCCATGTAACTAAATAAATACATACAGTAACTAAATAAATACATACAGGGTTGACTGATTTTTTAAAAATTCAAGACCATAAACAACACTGAGAAACCCTGTTGTATAGCATTTTGGTCATATTCATAATCTTGTTATAACACAATATAATGAATTCTGAAAGTTTATAGCAACTCTAGGGATGCATTAGGCATTGAATAATGTATTAATATCTATCGATATATAAGAAAACGCAAATTTAAAACCACGTCGACATTTATAACATAACCGGCAAAAAAAAGAAGGAAAAAAAAAAGAAAAAGAAATCAAGCCGTAAACTATAGTATGTTCCTTGCATTCATCTGAACTGAGGTGATGTGGAATATGGTCTGTCCTGTCTGTGCTGACATTGCATATCCTGCCTGTTTAAAGTTGATCCCAAATAAGAGGAAGGGGGAGGCAAGGGTTAGGTAAGGATAGGAAAGGAAACTTAAAACAGGGATAAAATTCTTTTACACAATGTTGTTAATATGAATGTCTTTGTAAACCTTCAGAGTCACACTTCAGTTTTTCAGAAAGACCAAAGACACACTCACTGAGACGTAACACTGAGTTACCAAAGCCGGTGAAACAGAGGTTGACATTGATGCCAGGACTTTGGCTCTCTCTGGACACATCAGAAGTGTTTCTGAAGCCTTCAAACAACATCTTAAAAGTCTCATTCAGTGTGTCTCCATCACCTGATAGTTTCCAGAGGCAACAGCATCATGTAGCGGTGTGACACCATCAAAGCTTCTGGCGTTAACATTAGCACCAGCCTTCAACAGCTCCTCAACCGCTGCCTCATCACCCACAGCAGAAGCCTCATGGAGAGCAGTCCAGCCTGACAATTCAAGTCAACATTTACTTATAAAAGTGGATTTTGTGTTGACAGTTAATTGTTTCATGGTGGTAAAATATGTAAGAATATAGAGGCAAACGTGCAATAAAAAAAAACTGTCGAAGCCATGACAAACCTGCATTATCCACAATGTTGACGCTGATCCCACCTTGAATCAATGCCTTGATTTGTGCCAGATCTTTTCTTTTGCATGCTTTGTGCAGAAGAGTCTCTCCCTTTCCATTTCTCTTGTGAAGATGCATCTTGGTAGGAGTTTTCACACATTGACGAGACATTTGCTGTTTTGGAGATTAATAAAATGAAAAGAAAGATTTCTAGGATGTAAATCCAGAAAAAACATGACAAATTAAAGGTAAAAGTACAAATACACAAACATTTTGTGTCATGGTGGCAAGAATCTGTTGATATGACATTATGTTTACTGAATTTCTAACTCTTTCCTAATAGTCAGGTTCACTATATAATTTTGTGGGAATTTTTGGGGGATTTGCTAAACTATACATTTTTGGAAAGGTTATTGTATAAGGAGTCAATGTTCGCATTTGCAATTTTGATTTTTTAAAAATGGCCACCGTAAAACTTTAATTTGTAATACCTCGGCTTCTGAATGAGCTGGAATGTTGATTTTAACTGCTAAACCCACATTTTCAGGGTCAGGGAATCCAATGGTGCTAGTTATGTGACCAAGTGATCGCCAGGATTTACTTTATGAAATAATGTCAATACATACAAGAATCAGGAGACAAGGCGCTGAGGTCATATTTATCTGGGTTCCTGCTCATATAGGAATTGTAGGTAATGAAAGAGTGGACAAATTAGCCAAACAAGCTGTGGAAAAAGGAAACATAGACGCACATATTAGTCTTTCAAAATCAAAAGGAAAGTATGAAAGAAAATCAATGAAGAGTGGCAGCAGCAGTGGGATTGGGAGATAGGAGGTAGGGGAGGAGACAATTATGACTAGATTAAGAATAACACATAGTAATCTGAATGGCACACTTCGTATTATAGGGAAGCATCCAAACGTTTTTTGTGATCATTGTCAGCTACCAGAAACTGTAGAACATGTGCTTGTTAAGTGTAGGAAATATGTAGTAGAGAGAAAGGACATGGTGGAAGGAATGAAAAGATCAGGGTTAAATAGAGCCGGAGTAAAGAGCATATTGGAGTGTGGTGGAAGCGAACAAGGTAGAAGATGCTTCAGTCTCCTAATGAGAACAGGACTCATGAGGTAAATCTAAAATATATGGAACATTGTAGGCGTTAGATTACTCCAAAGGGTGGCAATAGTGCAACATTTAGGATGCAAGCTGCCAGTCATTAATGGGATTCACCTCCATGGCTGTGTCCAGGTATAATTATTGCACCTCCCCAGAAATGTTGTAGCGTCGCGGACCGAAAAGACTGTAATTGGTCCACTTGGAAGCATCTTTTTTCTTGCCTTCTCCTCCGGCAGGCCTCCGCTCGTCTTGGACTATACCTCCACCTCTCTTTGCCGCCAAGGTGACTCTGGGTGAGAGAGCATGGCCCTTCCTGCAGACACACTGCAAGTCCGCTATCTGTGGCCCAGAGAGCCGAAGAATCCACTCACCACCGCCAGCAACGCAGACACGCCAGCGCACAGGTTTAAACGCTCACTTTTGCATAACTACTTGCGTAGGCTATAGCGCAAGGGCGTTTTATTGCCGTTGTCTCTGCGTAGAGCCTACGTGCAACCATAAATCAGCCTGTAGTATCGCAAAACCGTAGAAGTATAGGGTGTGAAAAAAGCTCTTTACGCCTGTGTAGGGGCAAAGTCACCACATTTTTAAAGCATTTTATACCAGATTTAACTGGTGATTCTATACATGAAGTAATTATTGCCCAGTGACCATTGAAAGTGAAGTAATGGCTTTCTCCCTATTCATTTAGAATGGAGGCTGGTCCTGCTGGGCCGAAGTTACTGTTGCTTTAAATGCCAATGATGAACTGGGTACACAGTTGGGCTCTGTGGTGGGACCATGACATCTCCAGCCGTTAGCTTACACATTGACTGGAATAACTGTCTGGGGAGTTGAAGACATAAACAAGAATGATTTTGATGCTGTTATTTTGAGGTAAAATACTTACAAAATGTTGCTTTAATTGCCAATGAACACATTGACTGAGAGCCAGAGACTGATGAGGAACTTATTAAACTTATCTTCGCGCTCATATAAAGTACGTTTATACAGTATAGACATTGTGGATAGATTGTTGTGGTTTTTGGATGTGAATTACCTGAAACAGGAGGACTGCACCACTCTCCTCCGTGTCCGTGTCTGTGTCTGTGTCGGGGGGGAAACGCACGAACAAAATGTTATTTTGCTTTCGAGGCGGAACTAAAGTTCCCTGTCTGCTGTAATGCTACGACAGTATTCGCTGAAGCACCGCGTGGAGCTCATAGTGCTAACTAGAGTCCTAAAGAGAGAGAGTGGCGCCACCTCCGTTTACTGCAATGGTTCAGTTTTTTCACAGCAATGGCGGAGCATGGAGCCCCGCAAAAGTTCCCGGAAGTTAGCTTTCGCTAACTTCCGCCCAATGTAATTCTTATGGAGCACACGGTCGGAGCAACACTTGATCAAGGTAAAATGTTTAAAGAATGACATTTTTACATTAGTATTGCATTAGAATTAAATCGACACGAGTAGTTAATTATGTTAACTATGTTGGCGGATTGTCCCCGTCTAGATAAGAAGATTTAGAGAATATTAACACGTAAAAGTTTAAGCTAGCACTCTGGATAACGATGAAGCTTAAGATATGAGGACATTAGCTAGGACAGCGAGCTCTTAATGTCTTGACCACCGCATTGCACTGACTAAACAGCATTGTCACTGACACACACACACACACACACACACAATTCTGTTAGTTTAATATAATTACCGTGTGTGTATTGGAGTACAGTATTTACTATAAAGCTGGGCAATCGACCAAATCACGTAAATACTACTATTGGGATTCTGGACAGACACAAACTGGGTTTATACCAGCATGGTTATATTTTCCATGCATATGTATCATGTTACTAATTCTCCTAGTGAATATTGTGGAGAGACTGTATTATATTGTGAAAGAGACTCCTGACTTGATCATTCAATGTGCACGCAGCATTCCTCCCCCTCGCCACTTAATCGTGCGTCCGGATTGGCTGCAGCTGTCCCTAATTGATTAATTAGTTCAGAGCAGTCAAGCAGAGGGAAAGGCAAAGGAGAAGCGGAGAAATGAAGCATTTGGAGTTAAAGGTAAGAATAAACTACAAGTAGCCACTGTTTACCAGTTTATACAGTTCTGGTTGATTTTGACCAGTGCGTGCACATTTTGGAAAAGTAGCCCCCACTTTATATTTGCCAGGGGTGTGGGGGGCCTGCATGCACAGCAAATGATCACCATAGCAGTCTCTTCTTCATATATGTATGTCGATTTATCTATATATCTATCTCGCACACAAAAATACGTAATATTTTCCGTGTATATCAGTTACCTGCACTTGGTGCTGTGTGGTCAAGAAGCAGTGATGCCTCTTCATAACTTAATTCTGCACGCTGCAGGCCAGGAGTGCTGAGCAGACAGTGGTGAGACTGAAAAGACATAATGTGATGTTTTTCAAGCAGTCATTCAAATATATAAGTTTGATAAATGAATAATGTATGGCAGAGCAACTGAAATGGATTGTCTTAGATTGCAAAAGTGCTCCTGATGTCATGGTTGACAAGTATGTATATTAGTAACTGTAATGAATACGTAGTTGATTAATGACTTAAGTAATCATACTACATTGCTGCTGCATGCTGCACATCAGGAGAACTGAAGAGTAAGGACCAAATATCTTATAGCTCAGGAGTGATGATGACAAGGATGTTACATGTCTCTTGTTAATGATTTGTACTTGGTGGAACAGTGATGTTTACCGGATACAGGTAGGTGGTGGGTTAGTGATGTTGACTGGGGAGGAGCAGTGATGTAGCTGGGGCTGGTAGTTGGTGGAGCAGGAATATTTTCTGGATACAGGTAGGTGGAGGGTTTGTGATGGTGGCTGGGCAGGAGCAGTGACATGGCAGGGGCTGGTAGTTGGTGGAGGGGCAGTTGGTAGGTGGAGAGTTAGTAATGTTGGCTGGGGAGGAGCAGTGATGTAGCTGGGGCTGGTAGTTGGCGGAGGGGCAGTTATATTCTCTGGATACAGGTAGGTGGAGGATTTGTAAGCCTAGGTGGATGTAGTCAAATGAAGTGTTACTTGTCTTGGCTTTGTTCTGGTAGGTGGAGGAGCAGTGATTGTTGGGTGCTTGTAGGTGGAGCATTGATAGTGCTGTCTCGGTTCTGGATGGTAAGGGAGGAGTGATGTGGATTGGGTGCTGGCAGGTAGATGATTAGTGTTGTTGGTTGGGTGATGTTAGGTGGGGGATTACTGAGGGTGGCTGGGTTTATGCTGGTGGAGGGGCAGTGATGCTGGCTTTGTCCTGAAACACTGTCGGCTTTTCTGGGGTTGGTTGATGTTGAACCTCGGCCACAGTTCTTTTTCACTTTCTTGGTTTGGCTCTTGCTTCCAAGATGGCCATCTTTTAAGTGTTGTGTTTTCCTGTCATTTTGTATTTTTTTTGCTTCAATCCGCAACCTCAACCTAATAAATCTCCGGATTATCTTTTCTTTTACTCCACAGCATGATGGAAGCCTGCTGGTGAGTGCCAGAGCTTCCTTCTCCAGCACACCCACTGCGTTTGGAAGCTCCATGAGTGAGGAACCAGTCTTCGTCCTGAACAGTTCCTCGATGTGGTGAATGACATCATAGGCTTCTTGGGAGGGGTGGCAGAGGGCACCTGACTTGAACTCTTTAAACTTCAACAACATGCTGTTTTCTTCCACAGGATTGTCATCACTGTGCTGTGTTGCAGTTCTGCAGTTTTCACAGATGCTGGCAAACTTGATGATCTTGTGAACAATGTAGCCTGCAAGATGGAAGAGTATGCATTTTTCACTCTTTGTTAGGTCAGGTGCTGCTCTGTCCACCACTGTCAGTTGTTCCACTCTAACTGACGGAGTGACATTTTGCTCCACTCTGTCCAGGAAATCTGCCAAGAAGCTACTGTCGTCCTCCTGGTAGCTGCCCGACTTGATCGTGGTGAGGAACTGCCCCACGGATATGATCCTGAGAGCATGGTGGAATTCCACTGGAGTTGGTACAGGATTCTTAGACCTCACACAGCTGAATGTATTTTCAAGGCAGTCTTGAGTGAACCTTGACGTTAACACAAACCTGTGTCCTCTTGACAGCATCTCTTCCTGTATGGCCAGAATTGATGATGTTGCCATTATCACTCCTGACTGAACAGGCTTCCACCATCCCTTTGGACCAATCTTTATGCCACGGAACAAATGGACAATGTCTTGGAGGAAGGTAATGGCCCTCTGGTACTCCTCCATCTTGAGCCTGCTCAAGGCTGTAATCGGATGCCGAGATGACATGAGATCAAACCACTTGTCAATTTGCTCCAGGAACCATGCTGTGGTCATGTAGGATAGAGGGCGGTTTTCCTGCTGCACCAAGTATTTCAGCCCAGCACTCGTTGCCCTACTGAAAACATTCAGAGCTGGCCCAACCTTCATCTTGTCAAAGTGACTTGGTCCAATGACTGCAGCTGTCAGCTGAGGAGCTAGTTTTAATGCCATTCCCTCTTGAAATTGAATTAAGTCCTTAATTGGGACCACAGAAACCTCGTTAGAGGGGAGGTTCTGTTTTTGGACAACATCTGAAGGAAGGAAAAACACCTGTCCTCGGATAAGGGCACTTTTTAGATTTTTGACCAAATGTGGGACGTCGGGCATGAAAAAGAGCTGCCTGTCTGGTGTTGCTGGATGTGTCACCGATGTTTTATTGTGGTCGACCCCAAAGGATTTCCACATGGCCTGGTTAGGGCTACCCATGTCAGTGGTGACATTCATTACATGTAACCCAATGGATGCTGCCCTCTGTATTATTTCTGTAATGATTGGCCTGTACTCTGCTCCCTTGGTAGAATTGCCACTGAAATGGTATGCAACCACTTGCTTCCAGCGTGTTGTGTTTCCAGCCAACATAAACACACACGCATGTGTTGCTACCCCTGTGTGACCCGGCAAAGTCACATCGCCGTACAGCTTTCCTGACAGTGTGTGCAACTCCACACTTGGTGTTATCGCCATTTCATCCAGGGTCAACACACACTCCCTCTCCAGGTCTGTAAACCCATCTGCCTTAAGTTTGAGGAAGTCAAACACCTCTGTCAAAATACCAGGCTCAAACCTTACTGACTGCATTCTTCTCTGCAGGGTCCTAATTCCTGGCAGGGGAATCTTCAAGTCCTGCAAGGCCTTGTAGCCAGAGGAACCAGCAGCAAACCGGAGCTTTAACGCCTTCTTGACGGTATCATTGCTCCATTTCATCCCTCTTGTAGTGAGTCTGCCTAATGCTCCAATTTGATCTTTAGTCAAAATTTTCTTGATGTTTTTGTCCCTAATTTTCATTGTCCTCTTCAGAACTGCGTTTTCCTTCTTTAATTTTCTCAGTGCTGCCCTGTTTTTTTAAATTTGATTTTCTTGTCGTTTCAATTGTTTTAGGAGCTGTGATTCTGTCGGCGGTGGCTTCCTGCTCTGCTGACTGACTGATGTGAGCTCTCCCTGTCTCTCATCTGCCATGCCCTCCCTTTCTTCTGTCTCACTTTCCCTTCTCTCACTCTGCTCATCCTGTCTTTCCTCAGCATTGGAAACTGGTTTAAGTAGAAGACATGTCACTGTTTATTTTTAAATATTAAAATAATATTGTGTTGCTTAAAGGGAAACTCTCGCTAAAATGCAACCTAGGCTTTTTTTGTGAATGTATCTGAGTCAAACCTTTGTGCAAAAGCATATTTACGACAAAAGTGTGGTGTGTTTTGTTTTAAAAATAGCAATGCTAGCGTTCCTGTAGCACTCCCATTGAAAATGACTTTGAGCTGAAAACGAAAATACAGTAAATCTTAAAAGTGCCTCTTTTGTCGTAGTTGTGCTTTTATTACATGAAGGCTTGACTCATATATATTCACAAAAAAGCCTAGGTTGCATTTAAGCGAGAGCTTTGCTTTAAATAAGAAATATTGGTATATTTATCAAGATTTGATATACATTATACCTGTGTCACTTGTAATACAGTAGCTGTGATCTGCAGCTAAGGACCCTGTTTTTGCAGGTGAAGGGGGGCATCGTGGAGTAGGGGCCCTCCGCTTTCTGACTACTGCCCGATGCACAAAGATGGTGGGTATGGCATCTTCTCTCAGCCTAGTCTTGCCCTTGCTGGTCTTGACAAACTGGTCTTCCTCAAAATGTGCCTGCAGAGTGACTTGACCTTAGTTCTCACACTCAACAACTCACTTGCATCTAGCACTATGAAAATGTCTAGCATATATCCCATAGTGGTTGAATACACACTATCACATGGCACATTACATTTAGTAGATACGTTTAAAATCTTTGCACACATAAAACATCCAGTTCCTGAGGCACCTTGACAAAATGTGTCACACATCAGTGGCTGATTATACTTAACCATGAGCAGCAAAAGCTGTTGATGATTAGAAAATGTGAATCTGTGTATCACTTTCTGCCCTTGTCCAGCACTGTCCCGAAGCACCTTCAACTGTTCTTGGGTTGCCCGATGTTCACCTTCATGGTTTGGTTCTTGTTTCCAAGATGGCCTTTTAAGTGTTGTTTTTTTCCTGTCATTTTCTTTTTCTTTTCCCCTTTTTCTCACCCCTTCAATTTGCAACTTAACTTCCCTTGGTTTTTGCATTGTATTCCTGTTCCGTGTTCTGTTTTTAATTAAAAACATGTTAAACTACTCAGTGGTGTGGTTTTTGAAAGCATGCTAAAAGTGCAAATGCATTGTTTGAATATGATTACCTCACATATTTTTTTGTTGGTAGCATCTTTGTAGGTGGTTAAATGGCTCCTTCCAACTTTAACCATCCATGCCTTTCTCCTGTCTCGGTCTTTGGGGAAGCCATACATGCTCACACCTTTCTCAGAGCGATTGGAGCATCCCCATGCAGCACAGTACACCATGGTGAAGACTGTCAAGGACTACATGGTGAAAAGGACACAAACGGCTTGAAATGCTGATCTGTTTGACTTCTTTAGATACCGTTTCTTAGGAATTGATTGTGGTACAAAGTGCTTTGGGAAAAACAAGACTGATTTATTGTGCATCACTGAGTAGAGTAAGTTTGGCATAAGGAAGAATAGTTAACAAATGGTGATAGAACTCAGTTTTATTTGCAGTGAATTCAAATCAAAGTGTAACTTATTTGCTGTGGATTTCCTATTAGAAGACAGTTATCATCTTAATGCTGTTGCGAGTCCAGAATTACTGTGCAGTCAATGGGCAAATCTGTGTTAGTCACCTTCTCCTCACTCAAAAAGTTAGTCTGAAAGTGAAAACAAACAGAATATATTACGATTTTTCAACGACTTTACATTAAAGTTAAGTTGGTAAACTTAATGGAGTTCAAAGCAATTAACACTAGCATATAAATGTTGCAATGAAAAGCTTTTATTGACCATTATTTACCGATCGTCGTGGTTTTCGTATTATTTTCAATTGCCCGCCAAGCACTTCCGGGAACTTTTGGAGGCTACATGGACCACGTGATCGGCCAGCGTTTTGAACTTCCGTTGTCGCCACTCTCTCTCTTTAGGACTCTAGTGCTAACATGCTGTGTGGACTGTTAACATGTGGAAGCGATGGTTAAAGACTTTATAGGACCTCTTGTTATGACCAGCAGCCAGCGAGGTATAGTTGTACAAGTTGTTAATGGCTTTCACGTTGTTGTCATTAAGCCTAACTTGCATTATGTATATACGATGTATGATGTGTTGATATCACGTACTGTTATGTAAGCATGTCCGTCTTTTTAACAGGTGGGAAAGGCTGCTTTACGCCACACCAGATAGTTTATGGCTTGGACGGCCTTCATTTAGCATCAGATTAAGAAAAATAGAAAAGGTGTATTGCCTTCATTGTGGCAGAAAGGTACCTGAAAACCTTGTCGAAAGACCTAACTTTTGCAGTGGTTGTGGCAAGGGGCTTCAAAAGATGCTTGGCGTTGAACCCACCAACGGACTGCCTTCAGGTAAGTTAACTAATGTAACGTTATTGTTGCTAATAAAGTAGTGGATCAGACCTGGTGGTTAGCAGGCTACATGGTTCCGAAAAAATGAAGAATGATGTTGAAAACGATATACTCTGGCACTTTATTGGTGTATAGACGGCAATATAGGGCAGGGGTCACCAACTATATTTGTCGAAGGGCCAGAATTTTTCCGGACAGACACCTTGGGGGCCGGACATTCAAATTAAATGATATAAAAATCACATTTTGGCCTAAAACATTATTGTTTCATGTTTATTGTTTAGATATTTAAATTTTATTACAAAACTGAAGGCATTTTTAGCCTTTACCAGTCAGGCTCCTATCACCTATACCACAGTCAACCACCAGCAGTAGTCTAGCCTACTCAACATTTTATTTGATGTGCCAAGCATTATTTGTGACGTGTTTTGTTCTGTTACCACGGTATTTACCATGCTCTTTTAAGTTATGCCAGTTGGTTTGTCATGCAAGGGCATGTGGAAAAATTATGTCAAAGAAGAACAGTATGTAAAACAATAAATGTTAAACAGTGCAGCGAGTTTGTCCTCCTTTTGGAACGTAAACAGACTGAGAGTCATAAAAGGTGGGGATTTCTGATGTCAGGCTTAGGGGTTATACAAAAATGGAGGACCCAAATGCAGACACACAGGAGGCAGGAGAGGGGGAAACAAAAGGTGAGCTTTTAATAACAAGCTGAATACAAACAAAATGAGGAATACAAAGCAACTAAAAATGCGTCACGAGGACAAAAACAAAGTAGCAACTAAAAGCTAAAACAAAGTGTAAACAAAAGCAAAGTACAAACCAAAAGAGAAACCAGACACCAAAACTACAAACATACCAATACGGGAGACACGACGAATCACTGGATGAAACACTGGGGAAGAAGCTGGTGGAGAACAAAGGGTGACAACAAGGGGAAACACAGACAAACACAGAGGAAGACAGACCAAGACGGACAGAGACGGACACAGGCTAACAGACGCTAATACGGAGAAAAGTCGGGAATGGGAAATCACAAAAGATCGCAGGGAGAAATGAAACGGACTCACGAAGACAAGAGGGAGGACTAAATACAGTAATGAGGGGATGAGAAACAGATGGAGTGAGGAGGGACACGGACAGGTGAGGGAATCAATGGAAGAACACACAGGAGGAACTGTCAAGCAGGACGCGGCACACAAGGGCAAAACTTCAAAGTAAAACAGGAAACAGAAACAAACAGACACTGAACCATGACATCTGATAGTTATTTCAGTCTCAGTTGTTTTTTCTGTTGCTTTAATAGCGGGGACCACAAGATATTTTCTCTTTGATCCTCACAATTTTGGAATCCTGTCGCGGGCCGGACTGGAAGGTTCGACGGGCCGGATACGGCCCACGGGCCGCCAGTTGATGATCACTGATATAGGGTATGGTAGAGTACAACGACGTTACTGGGGGGAAGGGAGGACATTTCTCTCCGTTTGATAACTTGAGAAGTAGTAAGTAAAGTAAGGTTAGGCTTGCTAATTTTAAAAAAACGAGACAAAAGAGAGCCGAGCAACAGAGAGCTAGGGAGAGACGGTGTGACAGTTTAAAGCTATGGTCTACGATTTGAAAGATTTGTTATTATTAATAACATCATTTAGATGGTGGTTATGACCCAATAGTACCACCTACACAATGTGGAGAGTAAAAGGAACCAAAAAAATCCATTCTCTCTAGTGTCTGTAAAACTGAAAAGAAATTGACCAATAGGAACCATCCGGCCCGGATGGCTCCTATTGGATCAATTTTCCGATCCAATCCTCGCTCACTCTCCTGCTCCTGCTCACGTCTGGTCCCGACCCACTTCCGCATTTGAAACTACAAGCGGACAAGAGGTTTGTTTTGGCCTGAGCTGTTCAGCTGCCTCTGCTCGCCCCACTGACAAAGAGTCAAAAGAAGAAAGTCTGTCACTGAAAAGACACAAACCGGACATGTGAAACAAAGAGGGCTCGAAACGGAATAAACATCGGGTCATCGTTTGAACGGTGGCGAAAGGTCCGTGAAGATATGGACCCGGTGCTGATACAGCGGCGTTTCTGTTGAGCAGGTAACCTTCGTCTCTATTGTGGATGTTGTGACACAGATAACTTTCATGCCGATGCTGCTTATGACTGTGAAAGCTGCCGTTAGTTTGTTTCTGTGTTATTAGACGTGTCTGTCTCTGCAGTGTTGTCAACACTTGTTTACTTGTTCGACGGAGACGTTAGCCTCTATGCTAGCATTGTAAGCTAACAACAAGTCTGAGTAGCACCGAACAGCACCTGGGACACACACAGGTTTTTTTTTTCAGCCACAATGTGGAAGCGATCGTTGTGATGAAAGCTGGCGGCAGCATCTGTTAGTCTCTTGGCCCTCAGTAACTTTTAGAAGTGGCTAACTTAGCTGTTGTAGCTGATTACGTAGCTGTAAGGTAACGTAGCTGTAGCATGCTAATGACGTTACGCTAGCTTGGCTGTGGAGCTTAGCTGTGGACATTGTAATGACTTACAAGATTTACGTGAGTTTCAACGTGCATTGTAATAACTTTATCTGTGAATCCGACATCGTTACTCCGCATTCAAAGCTGGGCTGTATTTGGTTTCTGCCGGTTTGTTGCTCTTAGTGCTTGTTGCGGGAGGTATAAAGTTCGTTGAAGAGAGAAAAAAAAAGCTTGTAGCCGGAGGGGGTGTGTCGCGGGACTCCGAGGGGAGAGCGATACGAGCTCGGAGGGGAGGGGTTAAGGAGCACAGAGGGGAGGGGTGCGTGTGGGGGGGGATGCTTTTTTCAAACCTTTCTCAGATCGTAGACCAGAGCTTTAACTGGTGTTCATTTTAACTGGCGAGGGTCCCAGATGTGCTGGAGGAGTGGTTTGAGAATCCCGTCTCGAGAGGGGTCCTCGGCCCTGTCCGCTGACCAGGAAAAACATTCCGATCACCCTGCTCATTGATCCAAGTCATGTATATGTATATTAATGTTGACGTGGCTTGAACACCACTATTCCACACAGAGATGCCGGGGTCTGCGACCTGCAAGCCACTTCACAATGAACGCTACAGAGCACACAATGACAGTGTAGGTGACTATCGATGCCTGTCCAAAAAAAACGCAACAGTCAATAAATCGTCCAAAAGTGCATGTTGTCGGTCTTATATCTTTGTCGTGAATGTCTGTACGTCACATACAGCTCATGGGTGGAACATTCTGAGGCATTTGTTCACGCCGAGCAGCTCGAGAGCAGCGTGGAGAGCGCTGTTAGCTGTGGAGTTGAGTGCACATCATCCAGGTCAACTTGTGACACTTGTTATCGAGTATTTCTTTCATTCCACACTCCGTTCAAATGGTCACTTAAAGTCATCGGTCCCAGCTGTATACATCGCTATTAAGCTGGCGCCAAGTTGATGTGAAAACTGTGTACTCTGTCACACAGCCTGCTCTTCAAACAGTCTGCAGAGTAGGGGTGTGCGATATGACGATATTAGATCGTGAAGGATTAGAATGTGTAGACGATCTGCCAAAGTGCAGAGATCGTAGGGATCGTCTAGGGCACATTCTATAACTTGCAGTTCTATGCTGATGCACCGACGCACCGAACGTATTACGGCGTCAACCTGACCGACCAATCATAGCGAATTACGGGGAGTGACGCGCTTTCTTACCCGCCTCCTTGTTTATGTGTGTAGCGGTAGCCGCATGGAGAGCCATGACAGAAAGCCAAACGGAGGAGTTGGCCGCTTTTTTAAAAAACAAAACAAAAAAAACAGCTTTTCACCATCTCTCATCTCTCATCTCTGCCAGTTAGCCCCTCCACCTGCCGCCTCTCTCGGGGGCGGGCGGGCGGGCGGGCACGCACACACACACATGGGCGCATTGATAGGTCGCGGTAAATGCGCTATATCGCGCTAATTGTACAGTGTTCAAATTACCGCAACCCCCCCCCCACCCCCTGGTCGGATAGTCCGACCACTGACGGACTTATTTGACCCTTTTCAATAAGCTATTTAGTGTTTTGATATACTTAAATCCTGTTAAAATGATGAAATTAAATGTTAAGTAAAACAAACAGTAATGTCTTCATTGATATTTTACTTTCATGTTTATTGAAAGCTACCTTTTATGTTGCAAGAGTGCACTTTATCAGAGTGTTGTTGTTTACCTTTTAGTATGTTTACGTTGTTTGCACATGTTGGCAAAACTGCAACTATTTAAATTAAAATCTGTTCAGAAAGGTTATTTGGCCTAAATTGTCTGTTTTTCTTTTTTTCATTTAAGATCGTGATAAAATTGAAATCGTGATTTTTATTTAAAAAAAATTGTGATATGATATTTTTGCCATATCGCCCACCCCTACTGCAGAGTATGTTGATATCCAGCCCGAACTCAGCGTGAGGTCGGTCAGCTGTGGCAAAGCGTGAGACGCCCAGATCAACCTGTGATACAAACACCTGTATCGACCGTCGATCGTGGTTCATAGCAAAGTCCAGACATGTATCTCACACTGCTCAAGATGTCAAGATGAATATCAGAAAGGAGAGGATGACTTCTTACCAGAAGTTAGGGCAGGTGTCAGCAAACTTTACTATCAAAAGAGACATTTTTGCCCCGTCCCTTGCCAAGAAAATCTGTCTGGAGACGCAAAACATATTTGTGTCTTATAATGAAGGTAACGCAGCATAGAAAGTTTAACTTGAAGATTATTAATAGGCCTAAATGAACATTCATTTATATTTTCACATGATGTGGCAACTCTGCAGGGGGCTACTTATACAGTAGGTACTTGAACTTTGCATTTCCATTTCAATGATGCCATGTTTTGGTGCATTTATGAAATAAAAGAACTAACCTACCATTAATAGAAATACAGTAGCGATACAGAACTATATATGTAGACTTACTTAAGTCCTCCCTGTGTTAGTGAAAATGTACAAAATTAAAAAGTAGCCTCATTTGATGATAAATAAAACACAAAGTAAAAGTAAAAAAAAACAGCACAGTTTAATTTTATTTCAGTCCATCTTAGTGTGAGTTAATCCTTCTTTTTATCCTCAGCCACATACAGTGATCAGCCCTCGGGCTAGAGCATGAAACACAATGTTAGCTCAGGATCATTCAATTAATCACAACTTGATAGAACAGATACCATTCTGTGTGCAGGCTGCACATTATACTGTCGGAGAATGGAATGGAAGAACAATCACTGTAGGCCTAAAACATTGATGATGATATTAAAATATATATATATATTTACATATGTATTATTCATTTTCATGTAAAATGTCACAGGGAGCTGCTGCAGAGGGGCAAAAGAGCCACAGGTTGCAGAGCCCTGAGTTAGAGTGAATTACTGGCTGTATTCCCCACTTGTCATCATTTACACCCACCAAATCAAACCATGGGCAACACACCAGCCCCGTGTTACAGCAGAAAAAAAATCCAACATATGTCACTGTGGTGGACAATATTACATTCAAGATACAATGCAAGCCCTATGTACTCTCACACAGTAGCAAGAGTGACCCACAATTGTTACATAAGGAAAGACAACAGTAATGTCAGTAATGTAGGACTTTATTTTAGCTGTCCCAGCCTTTACAAAAGTAGTCCCCCTCAGTAGAGGGACGACCAACACATGTGGTGTGATACCACATGCTGCATGTGATGCAGTCAATCTGAAAGGGAAGCCGATGTCAGATTTCGGCAAACAGGTAAGCTCTTTTGCCCTTTTACTCTAACTCACACTGAAATGGACTAAAATAAAATTAAACTGCCTGGACTTTACATGCCTGGACTTTGCTATGAACCACGATCGATGGTCGATACAGGTGTTTGTATCACAGGTTGATCTGGGCGTCTCACACTTTGCCACAGCTGACCGACCTCATGCTGAGTTCAGGCTGGATATCAACATACTCTGCAGACTGTTTGACAAGCAGGCTGTATGACAGAGTACACAGTTTTCACATCGACTTGGCGCCGGCTTAATGGCGATGTATACAGCTGGGACCGATGACTTTAAGTGACCATTTGAACGGAGTGTGGAATGAAAGAAGACCCCGGCATCTCCGTGTGGAATAGTGGTGTTCAAGCCACGTCAACATTAATATACATATACATGACTTGGATCAATGAGCAGGGTGATCAGAATGTTTTTCCTGGTCAGCGGACAGGGCCGAGGACCCCTCTCGAGACGGGATTCTCAAACCACTCCTCCAGCACATCTGGGACCCTCGCCAGTTAAAATAAACACCAGTTAAACTGTCACAACGGTAGCGGGAATGGCATTACATCTTATTTTCAGATGTGTTAAAATGGTATAATGTCATTCGGGGGTGGTTTCTCATAAGAGCAGTATGGGCAGCCGGCCCGGGGCGGCATGAGCGCCCACAAAAAAAAATAAATAAAAAAATACCAAGCCGAAAGTCGCCCACAGTAACCAGCTCTGTAGCAGCCACCTCTGGGCTAATCTCGGCGGATCGACCCTGGCACCGACCCGTACCGGCTGCCTTAAATTTGTTTGCATTCATTTCATCCGGTTTTTGTATTGCTCATTAACACGTTAAGTCAATTATGTCATGTTGCCATGTGGGGAGTGGGCGCCCTCTGTTTTGTAAATTGCGTCTGCTGCTGCTGAGAAAGTCTCACATACAGAGGTTGTGGAAGAAGGGGGTGGGGGGCGGGGGATAGGTTCAGCTCTGGACCTCAGCTCTCCCTACTGGTGCGGGGGAGCGGTGAAGCAGGGGATTCAGAATCAGAATCAGAACTACTTTATTAGTCCCGCAAACTGAGAAATTTGTGCGTCACAGCAGCCAAAGGACAGTTCAATATAACAATAAGCAATAATTATAGTAAAAAATATGCAATATAATAAAAAGGTAAGAGATAGAAATTTATATACATAATATGTACAAATATAAATAGTGTAATTATAGACAGTGTGGGCAGTGTATTGTTATTATAGGTGTCATGAAGGTGAGGTTCACCCAGGGTGTCATGCAAACTAGGACCGCCACTGATGTCATTACATTTCTACTTAAAAATGTACTGTCCTGCTACGCTGACAGCCAAATGCGCCAGTTGTACTGGAAGTTGGGAAATTTCAAGTAACGTAGGTCTGCTCGGCCTTTACTCTGCCAGCTAACGTTAGTAGACTGGAGAATGTGCGAAGCCTGTGTGAACTTTAGTTTTGTAACCTGGTAAACACAAGCCAGGAGTTTGTGTCTGAAAACAGCCCATGTCTCCCACCAGGCCCGAACAAAATTATAGGGGACACCCTGTGTAGTCTAGCCATGCATTTTATTTATACCACTATTGTTGTATTTATGCACCTGTAATGCATGCTTTGCCATTCACAAGAACGCATTTTTCGTTTGTTTCCCTGTAGTATCACAGAATCCTCCATCTAATCCAACCCCATTGGTAAAAACCTTCCTGGAATACCAGAAGAAAAAGGATATCATGAATATCAAATGTTGTGTAGGCTACTGTGGAAATTAAATCATTGTTTTTTATTAGCAATTATTTGGCCAAGATCGATCATTATGTTTTTTGTTTTCCAAAAGTACCTCCAAATCTGCCATTTAATAGAATTCGAAGTAAAGATCCTTTTTACATCTAAACGTAACATTTGCCAGCCTTGTAACAGCAAAACAGTCACTTTTGAATTAAGCATTGTTCTTTAATCCAGATGAAGAATCACCGTATGTTTTCTATTGCAGAAAATCTTGGCTTGATGACTGCTCAGAAATGTGGTTTAACAGACCCTGACAGCACTGCTCAAAGTCTTCTTCATCAGGCTGTGAAAAAATGAGGGACTTCAATAAAGATTTGGATGAAGGACCCTTCATCCGTCTTTATCCGGATGGATCTGAAGTCATCAATACCCCTGGGACACAAAGACCTTTTATTCTAAAATAATACAAGGCAGAACTAGGCAAGCCATATCAACGAATCAATATTTTCATCTGCTCTAAGAAGGACTTTGAAGAAGGTAAGTGTTTTTTCCATCAGTAACTCCTGTGCCTAGTTGTTTTACCTCTCTAAGAGAGACTGTAGCTAGTTAATGAAGTAAAAAAAACAAAGTATCCAAGAAACTGCTAAGTGCAAAGCTATTTTTACTTGTTGTGCATAGAGTTGTTACGATTCCGATGCCAGTATCGGAAATGCCGGCATCGGTATCGGCGAGTACTGGAGTCCAGGCACTGATCCGATACCACGTAATTTATTAGCCTAGCTCCGTTAGCTCCGAGATTCTACCGGATATGTGTCCGCTGCGTTACGGCTCCGGTACGGTTTGGCTCCGTCGTCCTCGTCCGGCAACCCCCACCAGCTGTGTTTTGAGTCCGCCACAGCGCAGCTCCGCCGATCAGCTGGAGTTACGAAACCGAGGAATTCCCGCGATGATTACATAATCACACACGACCGCAGTTATATGTATGTGTTATAAACACAACAACACGAAGTGTTCCCGACTGAAGGATTAGAAGAAGAGCGCGTATTTGTCTCTTATTTGAGGTTTTTGTGCTTGTATCAACACGGAGTGTTTTATTTTGAGAATTAAAGGATAACTACCGTTTTTTACAACCTGGACCTTATTTCTAGCAAAATATATGGTCATTTACTCACCCAGATAACTTTGGTGTCATTTGAAGTCGTTCGGACGAAATTAGATCCAGTGCAGCGCCGATATATCCATATAATGCGAGTGACGGGGCAGCGACACACAGCCTCTATAACGCATTATCTGCCACGAAACTAGTTCATTTCACCAATATTTTGTTGCGATATGCTAGTGCTATTCCCCTCTGAGTCCGGGCTCGTCCGTTATCAACATCCGGGCTCAAACTAGCAGTAGCAGCTACAGGTAAACAAGCTGGGCTGTCGCGGGTGCGCG
The DNA here is from genome assembly GCF_965226575.1 of Pagrus pagrus. Taxonomy (NCBI): domain Eukaryota; kingdom Metazoa; phylum Chordata; class Actinopteri; order Spariformes; family Sparidae; genus Pagrus; species Pagrus pagrus. The sequence goes on from NC_140192.1 coordinate 34,091,599, forward strand.
CGCAGCTCAGAGACGACATCTTCCAGGTCAGAGGTAGTAGGGCAACCTACAGACCCCGGATGTTGACAACAGACGAGCCCGGAGTTATCTGGGTGAGTAAATGACCATATATTTTGCTGGAAATAAGGTCCAGGTTGTAAAAAACGGTAGTTATCCTTTAACTGGATGTCATGTTATTATTTCGTGTCTGACTTCCTGTCTGCTCTGTGCTGAATTCGGCTTTATACTATTCTTTTTAAAAATAAATGGCTTTCATTTGCTGTATTCATTCATGTTTTACAAAGGGTTTAACCTGAGCCAGGCCTTACCACAATGATAATCATATCACAGTCATGCAGGCGTAGTATGATATATATAATTTTTTATAACACACTGGTATCGGTATCGGTACTCGTATCGGCCGATACCCACAGCACAAGTATTGGAATCGGTATCGGGAGGGAAAAAATGGTATCGGAACATCTCTAGTTGTGCAGGTATATGTTGCCGTTGCTCAAGCAGAGATCTGACCTTGAGCAAAAACCAGCTGCTTCTGACACAGTGTGTCAAGGCGGCTTTCCATTCAGCACTTTCTCCTGGATTTAGCTACTTTTTAAATCTTTATCATTAAATGTAAGTGGTGGTGGCCTTGTGGTTAGGGATCTGGGTTTCCAAATAGACCACTTGAAGGTTATGAGTTCGATCCAAGGAGCAGCCACCATTCTGCTCCTGCGCAAGGCAGTTAACCTCAAGTTGCTCCAGAACGACTGTCCCTGTAGTTGGTTCCCTGTAGATAAGAGCGTCTGTTAAATGATGTTATATTGTAAATAATGACTACAGTTAAGACTTCAATGCCAGCTTGAATTATTTTGTGTTTTACAGTTGGAGAAGTGCCAGACATTTCTGACTCTTACTCTGAGATTTTCATAAAAAGACCCACAGACGTTGATCTACACTGGTGAGTGCAATATATTTGTTTTTTTGTCAATGGTCGATGCTGATATTTGGTTATGCGAGCAGGAAACCTGCGAGGTCCCTCTTGTTTTTATAAGGATTATTATTTTTCTTTGTCCCAAATGATCGCATTTTGCACTGCCTGAACATGGATGAAAACGCGATTTTATTTGGCAAACGCATTAGGCTTAGCAAAAATTTCATAATGTATGGGCGTCGTGAACGTCCACCACTGGTGCTATAATCAAGGAAAGTGCGTTTTGGCTTATAACTCCAATATACTTTGTCGCACATTCAAAAACCTTATATTCACGCGTTCCCTGAATTGTGGTGAATCTAGTGATATAGGCCAGGCCCATTTCCGATTTGCACCAAATTTTGCACAAACCCTCATTGATCCATGGAACACAACTAGCAAAAGTTTTGTGTTAATCGGACTGTATTTGGTCAAGATATGCAAGACTGTCTGTTTGACCACAATGTGCAGGATATTGTAGTTCTATATTTTGGGCGTTTTTTTATCAAAATTCTTTTAATAGAGTGTCCACAGATGCTCTGTGCAAAGGTTCGTGCAAATCGGTGAAATTGCCTGGGAGGAGTTCTAAAAAGTATGTTTTTCATTTTTTGCGATTTTGCGAATGGAAATTTACTGTGAATGTGGGTGTGGCCTACATCACACAATTCAGCTGAATTCAGGGAACATGTAGATATAAGGATATGATGTAAAGGCTCTGTGTAACCTATGCGTAACGATCGCACCGGAGCCCTCGTTGGAGCAGCACAACAGTTAGATATGGATATTTTTATTATAATAATAACTGGTGAGCCTGTTGAAAGATAGAAAAATCTTCCTTACCGCATGCCGCCATGCATGTAATCATAGACGTCGGAACTAGGGGTGCACACCCCCTCCCATCCGCCCCCTCACACCCGCCCCCTCACACCCCATCAGCCCCTCCCTACCCACTGCATTACGCTTTAAAAAAATAAAGAATCTGAATTTAAACTCAATTTGTCTTACTTACATTTATCTCTTTCATATAATTAATGCATAGATCTATGCTTTTGATGTGCAGCCTGCCTGACTACATACAGTAGCCTAGGCATCTGGCATAGGCTACTGTATGGAGTCAGGCTGCATCTGGACCCGGTGCGCTCCGAAGTGGAGCGGCGTTTTGATCAGGAGGGACTCTGCGTAGCTGCAGGGCGAGAGCAGGCAGTTCTTGAGGTGGCTCAGGGGAAACGAGTGGATGTGGGTTCCCCGGAACTGACCCCCTTTCCACGAGAGTGGCTAAGCCTTGAGCTGGACATACTGAGGGATGTGTGTAGGGGACAAGAAGTTGGCACCATCCAGGATGTTGTGTCCATCCTGCATATCTTGCAGCCCCAAACCCGCTCCATGCTGTCAGAGGTGGAGAAGCTCATTAAGCTGCGTCTGGCCCTGCCAATATCTGTCGTGGAATCCGAGCGCTCTTTCTCAGCCTTGCGCGAGTTGAAAACATTGCTGCGCAACACCATGACGCAGGAGAGACTAACACATTTGACCGTTATGAACGCTCACAGTGACCTTATGGATGAAAACGATGTCTCGACCCTCCTTAAAATCTTCATCCGTAGGTCAACTGACTTGTTTGAAGAAGGTCCACTTTTGGAAATGCATGAAAGCCCCGAGTCAAGAGTGCAGACTTTTCTTTTTTTCATTCAAGGGTACAAATAATGCTGTTATGTTCCTTAAATGGCTTGATTTAGTTATCAAAGTTTCATTTTCTTAACAATAAAGATGCCGTGTTCATCCATTCTAGTTCTCTTATAATTGATATAATTCAAATCAAATCCTTAATCATTGGTAAGTGTGCGTGCTTCCCCCGCCCCTCCCAACAAAATTCCCACCCCCCTCTCAAAAAATAGTTCCGACGTCCATGAATGCTGTCAAAACTTTCATTTATAATTTCCAACGCAGCCTCCATAATTCTCAACCTGGAAAAAAAATAAAAAACGACCCCAAACCACAGAGATGCCGATTCACACGGGACTAATATTATCAAATGACCTCTGTGTTTGGCGAAATATGGTAGATAATTTGCGGTGGAATTTTTACTTGACAAATTATGGACATGGCAAATTTGCACGGGATTAAGATCACAGACGACCTCCGCAATTATTACAAATTACTAGAGGTCCCCAGGTAATACTAATCTCGTGCGAATAGAGCTTAGGGCTATAATTGTTATGGTGTGGGCACAGTGCCAAATATAGAATTAGACTGCCACCAGAGCACCACCTAGTGTCGGATTGGTAACGCCTTCGACAGCTATCCTCAGGAGGGCATTGGCAATGAGTGTACCAAGTTTTGCGTTAATCCGACCAATCGATGTCGAGATATAAAATACTTCAATTTAAAGAGCGCCACCTTGTGCTCATCTGTCATAATTTTGCACAGAGCCTTAGGGTATCATGGGGAAGTAGTAACCTGAGTTTCATGTTTTTCGGACACACCAATGTGGAGATATGCAATACTTCGTGTTTGGAACAAAATGTACAGGAAGTTGTTATTTAATAACTATAATTATTATTATTATTATTATTATTATTAGGGCCTGAGCACTATTCTCGTGCGGGGACCTATTGTATCTGTAAGGATTCTTTATTATTATTTTTTGTCCTTCCCCAAGATCGCATATTTGGCAACCTGAACATACCCCAAAACTCACCAAACTTGCAACATATGTCACATGTGGTAAAAAAATGTGATAATTCAGCATGATTGGGGGTGGGTGTGGCCAGGGGACTCCATAGCGCCACCTAACGTCGGGTCATGTGACCAAAAACTTTCTCGGATCGTCATGAAATTTACAGGACTTATGGGTCTCAAGGACTTTGCCCGGAATTATTTTTGTCGGAATTTTTGGTGCAACAGGAAGTCGGCCATCTTGAATGGCGTGCAGTGATTTTCATTTTTCCGACGCTGTTTTCGGGACTTTAGGATATTCGCAGACTCACCAAATTTGGCATGTAGCTTCTTACCCATGAGTACGTTATTTCGATACCACAACTGCCCTCATGTGCAGCACGAAAGCTCAGTAGCGCCCCCTAACGCCGCCCTTATGGCTTTTCCCATTCTGTACGGACCCAATGTCTGTGCCTTGTACTTTAACTAACTCATCCTACAGATTTAACGCCACAGACTTCATACTCACCAAATATCATCTTCAGAACTTGATGATGACACCTTGTGAAAAGCTTTCGCCTACGTTATACCTGGTGGGCGTGGCAGTGTGTTCAACTTTGCAACACCCCTTATGGCTTTTCCTATTCTGTAGGAACCCATTTCTAAGCCTCGTATATTAACTAACTCCTCCTACAGATTTTACACCACAGACTTCACATTCGCTCAGTAGCATCCTCATACCTTGATGATGAAAAGTTGTGCTCAGCTTTTGCCTACGTCATTCCTGGTGGGCGTGGTGATACGGTTTATTTCAATGACCCCCTAATGGGTTTTCCCATTCTGTACGGACCCAAGTTCTTTGGCTTGTAGTTTAACTGTCTTTTCTTACAGATTTAACACAGACTTCACATTCTCTCAGCAGCATCCTCATACCTTCAACAGCCTGGTGGGCGTGGCGGTGCGGTTAATTTCGACTTCACATTCTCTCAGCAGCATCCTCATACCTTCAACAGCCTGGTGGGCGTGGCGGTGCGGTTAATTTCGATCCTTGGCCATCAAACAGGAAGTACTTATAACTTCAACATACAAGTTCCCATCTACACCAAATTGCTAACACATGTAGAGGGGCTCATCCTGAATACGTCTCTTCTATTCTATATAAATATTACATTTTTAATATAGAATATATAGAATATAATAGTATAAGTATAATAGTATAACAATATAAATACTTAATAATAAGTATTCTTTGGAATATCGAATTTCTTTTAATACCTTTTTGTCAGGAGGGTCCACAGATGCTGTGTGCAAACTTTGGTGCAAATCAGTGAATTTGCCTGGGAGGAGTTCAAAAAAGTAGGTTTGCGACATTTCGCGAGTTAGCGGAAAAAAACGCTATGTGAAAATGGCCGTGGCCTATATCACGAGACCACAATTCAGGGAATGCGTGGATATAAGGTTTTTGAATGTGTGACAAAGTATATGGGAATTATAAGCCAAAACGCACTTTCCTTGATTATAGCGCCACCTAGCGGTGGACGTTCACGACGACCATAGATTATAACATTTTTCGCCAAGCCTAATGTGTTTGCCAAATAAAATCGGATTTCCATCCATGTTCAGGCAGTGAAAAATGTGATCATTTGGGACTAAAAAACATAATAATTAAAGCTGCAAGCAGCGATGAACGGGCCCTCGCCACACGTACATCGGGCTGTGGCGCTGTCGGAGGCTGTGTGCCCAGATGTGTGCTCGCCCTTTGCCTGTAGAAATTTCCTACCTAAATGGGATCCGTGTCACTGAAAACACAACAGTGACATATTCAGTGACTTCCTGTGTCCAGTGGGTGGCGCTATAGATATGACACAGTATTGATGCAGAGACGAATTCAGGGTGAGCCCCTCTACATGTGTGACCAATTTGATGCAGATCGGCAATTGTATGTTGAAGTTATAAGGACTTCCTGCTTGATGGCGAAGGATCGAAATTGATCGCACAGCCACGCACACCAGGTACAACGCAGGCTGTTGAAGGTATGAGGATGCTACTGAGTGAATGTGAACTCTGTAGTGTTAAATCTGTAGGAAAAGATAGTTAAACTACAAGCCATAGAACTTTGGTCCGTATAGAATGGGAAAAGCCATAAGGGGGTCATCCAAATTGACTGCACTGCCACACCCACCAGGAATAACCTGCAAAAGCTTTTCACAACTTTTCATCATCAAGGCATGAGGATGATACTTAGTGACTGGGAAGTCTGTGGCGTAAAATCTGTAGGCCAAGTTAAATAATGTACGAGGCTTAGAAATGGGTTCCTGCAGAATGGGAACAGCCATAAGGGGTCACCGCACTGCTACGTCCACCAGGTATATCGGAGGCGAAAGCTCTTCGAAAGCTTTTCATCATCAAGGTCTGACGATGATATTTAGTGAGTGTGGCGTTAAATCTGTAGGACAAGTTAAATAATGTACGAGGCATAGACATGAAAAAAAATTAATGGGAAAAGCCATAAGGGGGGCGTTAAGGGGCGCTACTGAGCTGTTGTGCGGTGCATGAGGGCAGTTTTGGTATTGAATTAACGTACTCATGGTTAAGAAGCTACGGGCCAAATTTGGTGAGTCTGCGAACATCCTAAAGTCCCGAAAAATGAGTCGGAAAAATGAAAATCGCTGCACGCCATTCAAGATGGCCGACTTCCTGTTGCGGCAAAAATTCTGACAAAAATAATTCCTGGCTAAATCCTTGAGACCCATGACTCCTGTAAATTTCATGACGATCTGAGAATGTTTTCGCAGGGACAAAACAACGTTTGGTGGCGCTGTGGAGCCCCCTGACCACACACACCCCCAATCATTTTTAATTATCAAATTTTTCACCACATGTGATGTATGTTCCAAGTTTAGTGAGTTTTGGGGTATGTTCAGGCCGCCAAAAATACGATCTTGGGGATGGAAGAATAATAATAAATGAATTCCGCCTACAGTTACAATAGAAATAATATAAGAAATAATCCAAGCAAATTCAATAGGTCCTTGCACGAGATTCGTGCTCGGGCCCTAACAATCATTCGAAAAACAATAGGGACCTCGCAGGTTTCCTGCTCGGGCCCTAATAATAATCCTTACAAATACAATAGGTCCTCACACGAGATTCGTGCTCAGGCCCTAATAATCCTTACAGATCCAATAGGGCCTCGCACTGGTCAGTGCTCAGGCCCTAATAATAATCATTCGAAAAACAATAGGGACCTCGCAGGTTTCCTGCTCGGGCCCTAATTACTGTAATATAATGTACAATTACAGCACAGCTTCCACACAGTATGTCATTTTTTAAATTTTTTAAGTTTTTATATTTATTCTGACATGTTAATCTCAAATCAGATGTTTATTTCGGACACTGATGACCCATTGGAGTGCAACTCTGGAGGATGAAAGAAGACTACTCCAAGGTAGTGAGTAGAGCTATTGGGTCTTTTGTCATATTATTACACTAGGCAGATACCCCACATTAATGATCAAAGGTTAGTGTTGCAGTTGCAGCCCTTGCCACTACCACTGCTGTGAACACAATGGAAAACACATTGTACAGGTAGTGTTTCTTTTAGGGTTTCAACACACTTTCAAACACTCACTGTCATGTATGTCACCATATATTGTTTCACCATTTGTTTATTTCATGGGGTGGTAGTAGGGGTGTGCGATATGACGATATTAGATCGTGAAAGGATTAGAATGTGTAGACGATCTGCCAAAGTGCAGAGATCGTAGGGATCGTCTAGGGCACATTCTATAAATTGCAGTTCTATGCACTGCATGAAAAGTGGGATTTTCGGCCCCGTAAACGCCCGGAAATCTAGCTAATTTTCGGCAGTTAACGACAATTTACAGGCTGTGAATGTGGCGTTCGTCTGTGCCGAAAATTGTCAGAAACGAACCATGACGTATGTGGAGCTTGCGGAGGTGCGAACGGCTCTAATTAGCATATAAATAGCAGCGAAACCACGCCTGGCCAGAGGATGGCTTGAATTTCCTCACTCAGTATTGGATGAAACCACCACTTTTAAACACGAAAAATCACTAGTGATTGTCAGTGATCTGTCACTATTGGTCACCCTGGGTCATTATAAATGTAAACCCCACCCCTATATATATATATATATATATATATATATATATATATATATATATATTCATTCATTCATTCATTCATTCATATATGCTATAGACTACACTATTATTACCATCAAGGACATGAATGAAGTTATTGAGGAAAGGAAAATTTCAAAGACAGAGCTTTATTAGCAGAAACACAAACACACAACTATGTACAATTCTGCCCACACAACAAACGGGAAGCTCAGGAGAAGGCCTATCTACGGTGGCCCTGAAGTGCAAATCACAACGGCAAATCAGAAATCACAACGGCAAATCAGAAAACACAACAACAAAACAGAAAGCACAACAGCAAATCAGAAAACACAACAACAAAACAGAAAACACAACAACAAATCAAAAAACACAACAACAAAACAGAAAACACAACAACAAATCAAAAAACACAACAACAAAACAAAAAACACAACAACAAAACAGAAAACACAACAACAAATCAAAAAACACAACAACAAAACAGAAAACACAACAACAAATCAAAAAACACAACAACAAAACAGAAAACACAACAACAAAACAGAAAACACAACAACAAAACAGAAAACACAACAACAAATCAAAAAACACAACAACAAAACAGAAAACACAACAACAAATCAGAAAACACAACAACAAAACAGAAAACACAACAACAAAACAGAAAACACAACAACAAATCAAAAAACACAACAACAAAACAGAAAACACAACAACAAATCAAAAAACACAACAACAAAACAGAAAACACAACAACAAAACAGAAAACACAACAACAAATCAGAAAACACAACAACAAAACAGAAAACACAACAACAAAACAGAAAACACAACAACAAATCAAAAAACACAACAACAAAACAGAAAACACAACAACAAATCAGAAAACACAACGACATTAACCAAACCGGAAAAGGTACCCTCGGGCGTCATGAATCATAGTGATTGGACTGGTCCGTCCTTTGAACCTGAAGGACATGGTTTGCATGTTTTCAAAACAAGAGCGCTGCCAGTGACGACATACACGCTGCTATTAAAGAATATTTTGATGCAGGACATGTATATGGGTCCGTGTATCATCTGATCATGCAATTATATTTAATGTGGCAAACGAAAATACGAGTCAATATTCCGTTTTTCTGTGTTATTGTGTGCACCAAACATTGAAAACTGGTGTTTGTTTTCCTATTTTCAGCCCAAAATGGAAAATATAATCAACAAGGAAACCAAAATGAAATAATAAATCTAATTTACATTTTCCGTTATTGTTATACCATTTCCCACGGTACATTTCTGCTGTGTGGCCACACTTTGCACATGCGCAATGTGTAGGGACTCGCTCGGTATCCATGGTGAGCAACGACACACCGGTCTGAGCGTCCCACGGTCCAGTCCATTGACTGTGTACAGTCTATGGTCCAGTCCCAGTAGACTACTGGAGTCCCACGTTCTAATGGCCTGACTCGAGCCATACATGTCTCTAATTAATGACATGTTTATGAATGGAGTGACGTATCATGAGATCTTAGAAAAGCTGCGAGAAATGGGTGTCCAGCGGGGAAGCTCTGAAATCACACAGAGACGCCGCATTATCGCTGCAGCGGTTCACCAATTCTCCACTGTTGGTTGTTCACACAGAACCAAGCAGCTCCGGCGTAAAAGACGAACCAGAGTATAGGCTAATTCACACAGAAAGCCGGCGCTGTGGCTCCAAAGGAGGCGTGACATACACGTCATGATGATGACGTATATGTTTTTTTCAAGGTGTTTCCCGGTGTCCTCCTGTTAATCTGAACATGAACCAGCTGACTGTTTATAATCATATGGATGCCGTTATAATGTGTTGTGATTGAGACCCCGACCCACCAAACATCCTGGAAAGTGACAAAGTTACGTTTTTCAGTCTAAATTACATATAACATAATCAGCATCAGTCAACAGGACGCTGTCTGACTATTTCACTAGCATGGAGAGAGGCTGTTTTCTGGGGGGAAAGTTCACTGAGTCTCGGTCAGGAGGGCTGACCGTTGCGGTGATTAGGTCTCGTCATCAAAGTATTCATTAATAGCAGTGTGTATGTCGTCACTGGCAGCGCTCTTGTTTTGAAAACATGTAAACCCTGTCCTTTTGTTGTGTTTTCTGATTTGTTGTTGTGTTTTCTGTTTTGCTGTTGTGTTTTCTGATTTGCTGTTGTGCTTTCTGATTTGTTGTTGTGTTTTCTGATTTGTTGTTGTGTTTTCTGATTTGCTGTTGTGCTTTCTGTTTTGTTGTTGTGTTTTCTGATTTGCCGTTGTGTTTTCTGATTTGTTGTTGTGTTTTCTGATTTGCCGTTGTGTTTTCTGATTTGTTGTTGTGTTCTCTGTTTTGTTGTTGTGTTTTCTGTTTTGTTGTTGTGTTTTCCGATTTGTTGTTGTGTTTTCTGTTTTGTTGTTGTGATTTCTGTTTTGTTGTGATTTCTGATTTGCCGTTGTGTTTTCTGATTTGCCGTTGTGTTTTCTGATTTGTTGTGTTTTCTGTTTTGTTGTTGTGTTTTCTGATTTGCCGTTGCGTTTTCTGATTTGTTGTTGTGTTTTCTGATTTGTTGTTGTGTTTTCTGTTTTGTTGTTGTGATTTCTGATTTGCCGTTGTGTTTTCTGATTTGCCGTTGTGTTTTCTGATTTGTTGTTGTGATTTCTGATTTGCCGTTGCGTTTTCTGTTTTGTTGCGTTTTCTGATTTGCCGTTGCGTTTTCTGATTTGTTGTTGTGATTTCTGATTTGCCGTTGTGTTTTCTGTTTTGTTGTTGTGTTTTCTGATTTGTTGTTGTGATTTGCACTTCAGGGCCACCGTACCTATCCTACAGCACTGTGAAGTGTCTAGATAGGTACTTTCCAAGTGTCCAGTAGCATACAAAATACAAGACATACATTACAAATTAACAGTAGCTACAGCAAACAGTAAACAGAGCAAGTGGAGTGGAAGTGAAACAGTGCAGTCTGCCGCCTCGGAGCTGTAGGTGGTCCATTTTGCAGACATCTGTGGTGCATTCACGTTGCCCTGTACTTGGGAATTGCCTCTAATCTCGACTGCAGCGAGGCACAGAGCTTGGTCTTACTGTCTTACAGGCAGCTGGAAAACAATTAAAGGAGAGTGGTATTAACAAAAAAATGTAAGTCAAAGTAAAATTAAACAAGGAAGGAACAGGAACAAAACAGTAAAAGTTACACAATGGCGTCACTATCAGCGTCATGTAAATCTGGACTTGCGGACATAGCTCCGAGCAAATAGGAGGTCACGGCCTTGTTATGAGACGAGGTTAGTCTGTGAAAACAAAATGAATGGTTAAGATCGGTATCTATTAACGTATATGTTTCCTTATACAGCCGAATCAAAGCATATTCTTAATATCTTACCCTTGCTCCGGTTCGTAGCGCTGTCCGGGCTGAAGAGAAACTCATGCAGCGCTATCCGGCCCCGTTGGGGTCTTTGTGTTTGCCGTCGGTCTCACAGCTCCACACAGGCTTTACTCATCAGGTTAGCTTGTTGCTAGCTTGATAGCAAAGTCCATGCAAAAGCACTGCTAGCCACTAGGTCAGAAGCTAACTTAAACTCCTCTCTGTCTTCTTGTGCTGAGTAGTCCACTCAAACGGACAGAACCCATCACCAATGACGTTTTTATGAGTCCTGGTTGAACACTTTCACTCAAACTGGCGTAGATATTAACTAAAAAGTTTGTGTTTCCACTTTACAGTAGACAACCTGCATCTCTCGTCTTCCTCCGCTTGTCACTCTCACGCATCTCCGCCCACTTCCCCTTCACCTCAGTTCCTCCACCCCCTCGTCCTTTGACCTCAAAGGTTATCCAGGAATCAGAAAGGTCCCGAAAGTAACAAAGTCACAAAAGGTCCAAGGATAACAAAACCACAAAACGTTTGTGCAACTCTCTTTCCTATTCTTACAGGCATTTAACAAATATTATTACACAACCAATAATTAACATTTTAAATGCTGCATTCAGTAAACCTTTGTGGCAAAGCCTGATTAAACTTAATTGTTGAAACAAATTGTTTGTGTATCTTTTTTACATAACATTGGCCATTGCTAATGACATGCACAGTAATTAATCTACAATACTTTCATTAAATAAAAGCAAAAATTTAAGAGTCTATAATTAGGCTATACTGAGCCTGATCTATTTATACCAGAGATTTTCTAATGAAGTTAATACCTTTTAAAAAAATATCACCTGGAGTAAAACTCCCCCTGCTACCCTAATTTGCATGTGTATAGCTCACAGCATTTTCATTTACATGTTAAAGCCTCCCCTAGAATTAGGGGGAGGGGGTTCATGGGGGGACAACTGCCAAGCAAGGCCCGCGTCAATTTCTGACAATTCACGGCAGTTTTCGGTGTTGCCTGTAAATTGCCATGTGCAGCCGTAAACCTGAACTTCCACGTCAATTTACAGTGCCGCATACTGCCGAAAATCCCACTTTTCATGCAGTGATGCTGATGCACCGACGCACCAAACGTATTACGGCGTCAACCTGACCGACCAATCATAGCTTACCCGCCTCCTTGTTTATGTGTGTAGCGGTAGCCGCATGGAGAGCCATGGCAGAAAGCCAAACGGAGGAGTTGGCCGCTTTTTTAAAAAACAAAACAAAATAAACAGCGTTTCACCATCTCTCATCTCTGCCAGTTAGCCCCTCCACCTGCTGCCTCTCTCGGGTGCGCACGCACACACACACACGGGCGCATGGATAGGTCCCCCCCACCCCCCCGTCGGATAGTCCGACTACTTACGGACTTATTTGATCCTTTTCAATAAGCTATGTAGTGTTTTGATATACTTAAATCCTGTTAAAATGATGTTGAATAAAATAAACAGTAATGTCTTCATTGATATTTTACTTTCATGTTTATTGAAAGCTACCATTTATGTTGCAAGAGTGCACTTTATCAGAGTGTTGTTGTTTACCTTTTAGTATGTTAGGTTGTTTGCACATGTTGGCAAAACTGCAACTATTTAAATTAAAATCTGTTCAGAAAGGTTCTTTGGCCTAAATTGTCTGTTTTTCTTTTTTTCATTTAAGATCGTGATAAAATCGAAATCGTGATTTTTATTTTAAAAAATTGTGATATGATATTTTTGCCATATCGCCCACCCCTAGGTGGTAGTGGTTTCAAATGGATAACCGGAAGGTTGTGAGATTGATCCTATGGGTTGCTGCCGTTGTGTCCCTGAGCAAGGCACTTAACTTAGGTGCTCCAGGGGGACTGCCCCTGTAGTTGGTTCACTATAAGTCGCTCCAGATAAGAGCATCTGCTGAATCATAATTAATCACATATTTTTTTATTTGCAGCAGTACACACAGCTGTATGCTCCTATTGTAATTGAGGATGATGAGGATGACAATCAAGATTGTGATGTTGTACCCATAAGCACTGACCCTGCAAAAACAGCCAAGTAAGTATTATTGGCTGCAATCTTGTGAAATTTAAATTATGTGTCTTATTAGAGGTAATCATTGAACCTTTTTTATTACCATTGTGAAGTCAAAAGCAGAAGATCTTTATAAAGGACCACATCAGTGCTTTTGGACATGGCAGCCTATTTGCTATAAACCATGTTTATTGAAAAACCTACACCAGTATAAATAATTTGAAGAATGGACATTTTAGTGAAGTAGGATACATCTTGTGTAAAGGAATTCAGCATGAAGTTCAGACTAATTTTTAAAAAGGTAATTTATCTTTTTTGTGGAAAAACCAGGTCAGATGCAAAATATTCTCTGAAGTACTCTATAGTGTTAACATAATGGAACACATTTTTCCACTCTTTCCTGTACATTGTAAAAATGAATTTGATAAATCATATGAAAACATAATCCATAGTATCCATGAGAAGTGATCAAGTATTTTATATACTTTTCTATTCTGTTCTGTATCTATTGTCATAGGAACACAGGTATATCTGCAGCCGAGATCATTGCGGAATTAGCAGATGCCATTGACCACAAAACTGTCAGCAGATTCAATATCACACACTCAAATGTTTGGTATGGAGCATTCAGAGGGTTCAGACGCTCAAGCTTCTCTGAAAAATCGGATGTGCTTGTGAAGTTCAGTGATGATGCAGGCTCCTCTGAGGAATGAATAGACACGGGAGGTCCAAAACGAGAATTTCTGACACTTCTAATGAGCCAGTTGCAGTCTCGACCCAATTTTGAAGGACCCCCGGAGAGTCAGTACTTGGTCTACAATGCTACAGGTTTGTTGGTAGCCCCGGACCTTGAATAGTTTGATGTAAGCCAGTAAACAATGCGGGATTCAAATTTTCAAGTGCTTTACTTTCTGATTCCTTGAGATACTGAATTTATATTTGTTGTAATGTGACTGTGACTGTACTGTAGCTATGTAACTCAGTGATGTTTGTTTTTCACCCTGTGCATCCCCCCAGCAATCACAGAGGATTAGTATTTCTTGGCAGGGACAATGATAGCTGTGTCCATAGTTCATGGAGGACCAGGCCCACATTTTCTCTCTAGGGACCTGGGGCCTCATGTACTAAGACTTGTGTGGATTTCCTACTGAAACATGGCGTACGCTAGAATCCAGAAACTGTCGTATGCACAAAAAAAATCAGATGTATCAAAGTGTGCGTACGCATCGATCCAAGCACTTTTCCTTTGTACATCCCAATCAACGTGGAATTGAGCGCACATGTAGTCGTGCTAAACTCCTCCCTGTCCATGCCCTCATTTAAATATGCAAATTAATTTAAATTGGGCCTCCACCGGGGATTCCCCTCGCTGCACCATCAGATTTACACCATGAGTAAAGGGAAGAAGCGCAACTTCACCGAGTCTGAGCTCGAAACGCTATTAAATAAATTCGAGACGCGAAGATCTGTATGATTTGGTAGCCTCTCGCCAGGGATAAACACCAAAAAAAAAAAAGAAATGTGAGTGGGAGCGTGTGTGTGAGGCAGTGAACGCTGTGGGGTCGGAGCAGCGCACACTCAATGTAATTAAAAATTAAAAATGGTCGGACGTGAAGGTGGAGGTGAAGCGGAGGATTTCTGCCCAATAACATGTAAAATAGATTTAGTTTCCTTTGTTCATGCACCACTTGATTGAATCACTATTACTTTTTCAAAAGAAATAATAGATATTAGTGCCACCGTTAGTGGGAAACAAACAGAAGGACAAAACAACTTCATTACAAGGATTGACGAGACTGATCACATTTATATTAATGACTGCAGAAGTGCGCCGTGGTTACTGCAGTGTGACATTTCCAACTTTACGCACGCGTTTAATGACACAAATACTGAACACAAGGAGACAATAAAGGGCTTCTTAGATAGCTCTGCCGCTCTATTTTCACCAGGGAAAAACAAATGCACATATTTGAATGCACATGCCCAAATGGGCATTGTGCTGGTTTACATTCGGGGTGCAATTAAACAGATTTACTCACCGAGAAGCCACCCATCGCGCACCGTGCCAGCCTCCAGCCTGTTACCAACCATGCCATTGGTAAGAATGAACGAGTCATGCGTTGAACCAGGCCACCTCAACACGATGTTGGTGAGCTGCATTTGCGCATCACATATTATTTGAACATTAATTGAATGAAAATGTTTCCTGTTGACAAAAACAAATTCATCCTGTGATGGCGCTTTTATAGCAACATGTGTGCAGTCAATAGCTCCGATTACATTAGGGAAACCGGCTCTGTTCAATGTTGGCCTGTTCAACAGCATTGTATGGGAATTTGATGTACCAGGATGACATTCTCATGATCCCGTCCCACACAGCTGGCATGGCTCGGCTCAGAGTGGACTGGCACACTCCTGACCGGTCGGCCAGTTCCCTCTGGAAGGCTCCTGTTGCCAGGAACCCCAGAGTGGTCAGCACCTGTGTGGGCACGGACAACCCCTGGCTCCTGGCTGTGTGTCGTTCTAGGGCCGGCCGCAGCTCTGCGCACAGCTCCAGTAACACTGGCCTCGGCAACCTAAAACGACTCATGAGCCAGTTGTCGTCATTTGCCAACAGATCTTCCCGTTCTCTAAACACCCTCTCATGTCTGATATTACCATTTGCGATGTCTTCTAACAAGGCCAAGGCTGCCATTGTTAATGCCATTTTTTCATCACTTTGCGCATGCTTTTATGATTTATGATTTATGATCCATATGATTGCAAACACGTGTGTGTTAATTGTCTGTGTCTCTGATGTGCACATTACTCTGGGGACAAATTGTTTTCACATAATTAACAGTTTCCTAGCATCACCTCAGAGTGTCGCCAAAGGAACAATAGCTGTAGAAACGTGCGTATGCCAGCCATGAAGCTGGCGTGGGGCACCGCACATTTCCACGGTCATTTCACTTTTGATACATCTGAACGTTGGCGTGGAAATGACGTACGCCACATTTTTGTGCGTACTCAACATTGATACATGAGGCCCCTGGTGAACCATATTGTTGGACAACCTGGTTTCTGTGCAAATGTGAAGGATGTGACAGATGATGAGGTAGGGAGAGCTCTTAATGACGTATGACAAAGAGACTACACTGGTCATTGTCATAAATTTATTGTTTATTGAAATGCTTATAAGTACAGTACTTGTAGTTGAGTTTAAAGTAGAGGCCCTTATGCAAATATCTGCGCAGAAACACTATAATACTCAAAAATTAAGCATGCATTACAAAAAACATTGAAACCACATTCCTCTCTATGTAACTACATTTTAAAGGTTTCTATTTATTTTGTCCTGGCCTTAAAATATCAATTATCGGAATTGGCTGACGTTATATATATTTTCAGGTTGGTCTGTCTGTGTGTCTCTCTCTCTGTCTCTCTCTGTCTGTCCCCCCCCCCCCCCCCTGCTGTGCCGTGCAGTGTACCAACAGACAAGGCTGCAAACCTGATCTAGCCTTTTACAGAATTCCCTTTGAGAAGGACAGAAGACGGCTATGGATAGCTGCAATTAATCGCAAGGGCTGGCAGCCCTAAAAATACTCAAGGATCTGCAGCGAGCATTTTGTACAAGGTAAGTTTCATATTAAAACGTTATCAAAGTTATGTTAGAGTCAGTCAAAACATATTCAATGTAGTTAGCTCACGTAGCTACCGTTAGCTAATAAACTCAAGTAGGGTTTGTTAACTAGCCTACTAGCTGGCTAGTCCTTCTCAGGACTCTGTTTGTATTAGCTGGCACCCCCAGTAGTATAGAACATCTGATCTAGGACCACCAGCTTTAACAACATAAAATTAAGTTAAAATCGATAGAAAACCACAAAATGTCAGGATCAATAACGAGCCTCCTTGTCTTTCTAATGAGTCCAGTGTTCTTTTGCCGTCCGTCATGGCGTCGCCTCCCGCGTCACGTGATCATTGTGACGTGTCTGCAACGGGTCAATATGGGCTGAAATAATATGCCTACAATAATTACCTTGTATGTTGTAACAAAAAAATGTACAATGGGTTTTGCTGTCTACAACAATTCACTAATCTGTATCCTTTAATACATTCAAACAAGGACTAGCCAGCCTACACTTTCTTGATGCCCTTTGCCAACATCCGTGTGTACTGGCTCCAGTGCTGCATCCTGAGAGGGCCAAGCCAAAGGGGTTCATCTTATCGTAGCCATCTACGTGCCATATGTAGTTTGGTCCCATGGAGTGATATGTACAGTACAGACCAAAAGTTTGGACACACCTTCTCATTCAAAGAGTTTTCTTTATTTTCATGACTATGAAAATTGTAGATTCACACTGAAGGCATCAAAACTATGAATTAACACGTGGAATTATATACTTTAAAAAAAAGTGTGAAACAACTGAAAATATGTCTTATATTCTAGGTTCTTCAAAGTAGCCACCTTTTGCTTTGATTACTGCTTTGCACACTCTTGGCATTCTCTTGATGAGCTTCAAGAGGTAGTCACCTGAAATGGTCTTCCAACAGTCTTGAAGGAGTTCCCAGAGATGCTTAGCACTTGTTGGCCATCTTGCCTTCACTCTGCGGTCCAGCTCACCCCAAACCATCTCGATTGGGTTCAGGTCCGGTGACTGTGGAGGCCAGGTCATCTGGCGCAGCACCCCATCACTCTCCTTCTTGGTCAAATAGCCCTTACACAGCCTGGAGGTGTGTTTGGGGTCATTGTCCTGTTGAAAAATAAATGATGGTCCAACTAAACGCAAACCGGATGGAATAGAATGCCGCTGCAAGATGCTGTGGTAGCCATGCTGGTTCAGTATGCCTTCAATTTTGAATAAATCCCCAACAGTGTCACCAGCAAAGCACCCCCACACCATCATACCTCCTCCTCCATGCTTCACAGTGGGAACCAGGCATGTAGAGTCCATCCGTTCACCTTTTCTGCGTCGCACAAAGACACGGTGGTTGGAACCAAAGATCTCAAATTTGGACTCATCAGACCAAAGCACAGATTTCCACTGGTCTAATGTCCATTCCTTGTGTTCTTTAGCCCAAACAAGTCTCTTCTGCTTGTTGCCTGTCCTTAGCAGTGGTTTCCTAGCAGCTATTCTACCATGAAGGCCTGATTCACACAGTCTCCTCTTAACAGTTGTTCTAGAGATGTGTCTGCTGCTAGAACTCTGTGTGGCATTGACCTGGTCTCTAATCTGAGCTGCTGTTAACCTGCGATTTCTGAGGCTGGTGACTCGGATGAACTTATCCTCCGCAGCAGAGGTGACTCTTGGTCTTCCTTTCCTGGGGCGGTCCTCATGTGAGCCAGTTTCTTTGTAACGCTTGATGGTTTTTGCGACTGCACTTGGGGACACTTTCAAAGTTTTCCCATTTTTTCGGACTGACTGACCTTCATTTCTTAAAGTAATGATGGCCACTCGTTTTTCTTTACTTAGCTGCTTTTTTCTTGCCATAATACAAATTCTAACAGTCTATTCATTAGGACTATCAGCTGTGTATCCACCTGACTTCTGCACAACACAACTGATGGTCCCAACCCCATTTATAAGGCAAGAAATCCCACTTATTAAACCTGACAGGGCACACCTGTGAAGTGAAAACCATTTCAGGTGACTACCTCTTGAAGCTCATCAAGAGAATGCAGAGTGTGTGCAAAGCAGTAATCAGAGCAAAAGGTGGCTACTTTGAAGAAACTAGAATATAAGGCGTATTTTCCGTTGTTTTACACTTTTTTGTTAAGTACATATTTCCACATGTGTTAATTCATAGTTTTGATGCCTTCAGTGTGAATCTACAATGTCAATAGTCATGAAAAGAAAGGAAACTCATTGAATGAGAAGGTGTGTCCAAACTTTTGGTCTGTACTGTACGTCTCATAAACCTCCGGCGTGTCCTCAAATCCATCCCTTGTGGATTAAGTTGTTTCAACAATCTCATCACTACACCACAATTAACACATAGCTTGTGTTTTTGCTTTAGTACTTGCCACATAGTACGATAACCGAACAGTTGCCCGGGCCCACGCAGCTCTGTCAGTATGGTTTGTCTCACCTGAGCGAGTGGAGAATGATTATTTCTCTTACACAACCCTGCTTCTCTTAAACATGTCTTCAAAGTGCAAACACTTATTGTTATGCTATGAAAGGTGGATAGCATATCAACTATCACTTCATATGTATGTCCCTCATCAAAAAAATCCCTGATAACTTCTTCGGTGGTAGCCGTGTTTACATCCGAGCCGTAAACTACCTGGTGTGGCGTTAAGCAGCCTTTCAAATCAAATCAAATCAAATCAAATCAAATTTTATTTGCATAGCCCAAATTCACAAATCACAGTTTGCCTCAGAGGGCTTTACAATCTGTACAGAGACGACACCCTCTGTCCTTCGACCCTCGATTCGAGTGAGGAAAAACTTGCCCCAAAAAAAAGCCCTTTTAACAGGGAAAAAAATGCGGAAGAAACCTCAGGGAGAGCCACAGAGGAGGGATCCCTCTCCCAGGACGGACAGACGTGCAATAGATGTCGCATGTACAGAGCAGATCAACGAGATCACAATGTATTCAATTATAAGCGATGGTTGACAGGAGTGAAAGTACATAAAGATGTATTACAGCAATAATAATGAAATGCACATGGAAATGTGATAACTAGTGATAACAGTAGTAGTGATTAATGGTAAGGATGGTATGTAGTAATGCATTACAATAATAGTAGTGGAACGTATGTAACAGAGATGTGACTAATATTAGCGACAGTAGTGGTGGGTGTCAGGCAGGGCCATGGCAGTAGGCGCATCCACGATCAGGCAGGCCCACCTGTTAAAAAGACGGACGTGCCTTCGTCCAATCAGCAATGATCCGTGTCATAGCAGGTACCTACCTTTTCCGGTAGAAGTTAATGTTGTTGTGTTTTTGTTAATGTCGTTGTGTTTTTGTTAATGTCGTTTTTTGGTAATGTTGTGTTCTTCTTTTTGTCATGTTTTTGTTAATGTTGTGTTTTTCTTTTTGTCATTGTGTTTTTGTTAATGTTGTGTTTTTCTTTTTGTCGTTGTGTTTTTGTTAATGTCCTTATGTTTCTGTTAATGTAGTTGTGTTTTTCTTTTTGTCGTTGTGTTTTTCTTTCTGTCACTGTGATTCCCCATTTGTTGTTGTCATTTGCCCTTCAGGGCCAGCGTAGTTCTTACAGCGTGGAAGGTGAGAAATGCATCAGAAAGAGACATTCTCAAGCAACACACGGCCGTTTAACGGAACCAAACCTGTGTCTGTTGTTGTGAAAGGAGCCTGTTCAAGTCAAGTCACGTAATTAAAATAATCTCACAACTATAAAAATGCGTGGTTTTGAGGATGGCCTTTCTACCACAGTTCTGTTCTCCCTCCTTATTCACTGAGTATAAAATTGTGCTCCTACTGAATATCACTATCCTGACAGCACACCTCTCTGTGCCTTGTGCGTGGCTGGGACAGCTATTTACAAGCATGTACCTCAGTTTAGCCCCATCTCCAATATTCAGCATATGAATAATGTGCTGTGACTAGGGACAAACACTGGACCTCGGTCGGTTGATGATGGTGTTTGTGGGCCCAGAGCTGCAGCTGAGCTGTAAATGCTGAGCACTTGCCTGGAAATAAGGTTGTTTAGCTCCTGTACACCTCCAGCTCAGACTTTTCCTTCCCAGCATCATGGTGAGATGGACCTTCAGTGGTCATAGGATTTAAATCTGTAAATACTGGATTACCTAAAACAACTCGTTTTATCAATGCAATATCCTACATTTAAAGACTTGAGCCAAGTTGTCTGTTATAAAACCATTCACTAGATGGCAGCAAAACTGAAATATGTTTGCTAAAAAACCACCATCATATTATGTGGAGAAACTACTTTCAGGCTCTTGTTTGGGGCAACAATGAGATAACCAGCTCCAGACTTAAACATGTATGTGGAACATTCTATCAGGTAATCAGGTAAAAAAAAACATCATAAAGCAATATAGAGTTATCAAAAAAGGAAATAATTGTAAAGATGTCACTTCTCTGGTGTAGAACACCTCTGGAGAAACTACCCTACTCCTTTTCATAATGAGTGAAAAATATGTCACACAACAACTTAACATTTAAACGTAATATGACCCAATTAACTGTTTCTAACTGGTAACTACTGGTAACTGCCACACAAAGATTTTGCTATCTGTGCTCATAACAGTATCTGTTCACAGGCGTCCTGGAGCAAACACACGACGTCTCATGATGGTACTTTTCTTGCTTACAGTGTTGCTGTTACAAGGTAACTATTCAACACAGGGTTCCATAATGAAATCAGAGTTTGTAGTTCCTTCATAAAAACAAACAAGTATACACCCAGGAAATATTTTTTATTGCATTTTATTTATTTAATTTTAACAATATTAACCTTTAGTGGCTAAGTCACAATGTAATTCCCTACACACCGCCATAAGATAATGAATTTTTTAAATGGGGCTGCAATAAACAATTATTTTGATGGCTGATCAGTCAATTATTTTTTTATTTCTAACGATTCATTGTTTGGTCTATAAAATGATAAAATATGCCCATAACAATTTCCTAAAGCCCAAGGTGATATTGTTTTGTCCAACAAACAGTCCAAACCCAAAGATATTCAATTTAATGTCAAGGGTTGTGGGGGTGAAGTCACATCATGCCACCTGGCAAATCTTCATGGTTGAAAAATCCAACTAATATAAAATACTTTCATTTAATAAATCTAAATGCTGTATTGTAGGCGACTGGACTTGTTTCAGTTTCTAACTGAAACAAGTCCAGTTGCCTACAATACAGCACTTAGATTTACCATGACCTGGATGACTGAGAACCTTCATCAACTTTCATTTAATAACTTTGATTAATCAATCATCAAACCAGCTGTCGATCTAATAATCCATTGCTTGACCATCTTTTGACTTGGAGTTATGTGGGATCATTTATTTGGTGACGAGCTCGGCTTTTGGGAGTCCAAGATCATCTGGAAGCAGGAGTTTGGCCAGTTGGCATTCTACAGGTCAGAACTCCACACTAGCTCTGCTCCTTAGTTGCGATCTGCAAGCTGACCACTAGATGCCACTAAAACCTACACTGTGGGCCTTCAGATTAATTACAATGTCCAACATTTAGTCTTGACCTAATTCTACAGTATTTGACTTACAAAAGTGGAAACAATGGTAATGGTTGGACAGAAACTTTTAAAATAACCCTCAATAAAAGTGTTATTTATAGCTCAAATAGGTGATTTATAGGTAGGTAACACAATAGTAATTTGCACCCTATCTATTTCTGTCTGTAAGTGCCAGAGACTACTTGTGGTGTGATTGCCCCCTGGGGACAAATAAAGTTTTTTGAATTGAATTGAATTGAATTGAATAGGAAAATCCATCTGAAAAGTTAGCATAACACATGCAGTTGGAAAACATATTTTTTTTATGCTGCCACCTGGTACAACTTCTGTGTACTGTATAGCCTTATTTCCTATTTGTACAGGGGTTTTACATGTTTATTGAATAAATTCGTTATTATGTTCCTTTTTGGGTCCAACTCATATGTGGCCGTGAAGGTGAAGTTATGAAACGGGCAGTGGAAAGACATATCAGAGGTGGTGGGTCAGTTAGTTATGACCCACCACCTTACATAAGTTCAGCCTTGAACTTAACCTTAAACCATCACCTTGTTATATAAAGGACAAACAAAACTGAAATGCCAGGACCAGGCACTGTCCCAGAAGTCCTGGGAGGACCCCATTCCCATGTGAGAATGTAAAGCTAATTCCTGTAGGAATTATTTGTAATGCCAGCTTGCATATATAACCAATATATGTAGTCTGCTCCGAAAATTACAGTGATAATATCATCACATGCAACATGAAATGGAGCAAGATTAAATGCCAAATAGGATCAAATAAAGTACCAGGGGTTCCTTAATTGATACGTCTATGATTTTTACTGATAGGTCTGTGATTTATAATTAACTGATAGGTCTATGATTTATAATTAACTGATAGGTCTATGATTTATAAAACAGGTCTCCCTTCATCAAAGAGAAGACAGCACACAGTCTACTGTATTAGACACTGTCAGAGCTCATGTTCCTCCTCAGGCTTCAAACAAAAGAGCAATATAATATTTAGTCCTAACAGCTTTGCTGAACTGTCACAAAGCTGCTGTAGAATATGAACAGAACATTATGAGCCACAGCTGAGCTCCAGACCTCACACAGACACCACAAACCTGGCTGTGTGTCTGTGAAATGGCGAGATTAGTCGTCCTCGCTCTGGCCATGCCCCGTTAATGCTGTCGCCTAGGAAACGGGGCGTGGATAAAGCGCTCGTGCAGCAAGTGAGCGATGTGATTGGCTGAAGTGTCGGAAGATGTAGTAGCGTGCCATCGTTCCATCGGTCTTCAGTGAGCTTCAGACAGGGTGTTAACTGTGCTGGTGAGCAGGCCTGAAGTGTTGCACTACCTGAGGCTGACACACGTCAGGAGGCTGGCCGCCATCAAACACCGGACACACTTATCGTCTAACCGATAACCGGTCAAGGTAAGTGAATTATATCTCTTAAATTAACTTTCTGTTCGTATTGAATGAAAACCCGCACAGGCGACAGGACGACTCAAGCGATCTGATAGACGCGTCGGTATAACCATCGTCAAAAATAGACCCGAGCATAGCGGGACAAAAGCCGCTCCGCTGGACCGGCCAGCTTCCGCCCATACACGGGAAGGCTGCGATTGACACAGACCATAGGATATTAACTGAAATACATTATTTCAGTTACCAGCATGAACACATAGCCGCGTGCAATGATGATTGTCTTCCGTTGAAATGTAATTTGTTAAAAGCTGACACATTTGAAAATGATGCTTTAATTTGATATTAATGATACAGAACATTTTATTAGGTCTAATTCCTCTGACTTTGTTTATTTTTAAAAGAATAGTTTCTACAATCATTTTCAAAGGGCTTTAGATTTAGCTTGTTATTCCTTGAATCATATTCATTTTTGTAAATTGAGCAGTAAATGACCAGAGTATGAAGCTGTAGTAAGTCACCACAGTGTTTCAGGGGTCTTTACCTACCATACCACAATAATTCATCTGTTTGACATTATAGTTGTAAAAAGAACATGGGACTGAATCACCATTCTGTTTCTGGCACTAGACAAAATGGAAACAACTCTTGAAACCATTTGTGGGGGGGGGGGGGGGGAATAAAATGAAGATAGGTGACAAACAATACAAAAGGTGGGCTCATATCTGAAAAGAGAGTAAAAAACTGGATTTAATTGCAGAATAACCAAATTACATGTGAACAAATCCATGAAAAGCAAGTTAAACATAAAGCCAGCATCAAACAGACTTTATGTACTATGAGATGAAAGCCTAGGACATATATGAATGACTATAGTTCCAGGTAGGGGAATAACTGGAAGATTATTATGCGCATTCATTTGTTAGTTTAAACAGTAAATTAACCCTAACCCCTAACCCACATCTTTACTCCAATGACATCTTTGTTCATGTAAAGGTCTGCAGTCAGCTTCTCCCGTCACCCCATTTGTTTTCTTTGGTAGGTCTGTTGCACCATGCTGACCCATCTGTTCCGTATGCACGGCCTCCTGGTGGCCTCTCACCAGTGGGAGGTGATTGTCGGCACAGTCACCCTCACCATCTGCATGATGTCCATGAACATGTTCACTGGCAATGATCAGATCTGTGGCTGGAACTTTGACTGCCCTAAAACAGAAGAGGTGAGTGAACGAGATGATGGAGAACATGTCAGTTATTTGTAGTAGTGTATTGACCACACAATGTAAAGCCACCAGCCTGCAGGACTGTCCTCCCTCTGTCGCACTTAGGCACGGACAGTATATGAATACTATCACACAGCTCTGATGCAATACCCTTATCCCCATTTAAAGTTAATATGTATTGTAATGACCAATAGCTATAAATCCTTGTAGACATCATTAATTTGTAGTTAATTTGAGTACAGCTGTAGCTCTAGGGAAGAGTGTCAGGCTATTAGTCCACCACAGAAACCACTAAAGGATGGATCACCATGAAATCTGATAAAGACATGTTGATACATCTTTAAATGTCTGTGTCTAATCTGCTGGAAATATAGAAGATCTTTTCCAACTTTATTGAGAAAACTCATTCATTTGCTCCGCCTGTAAATAGAATTCTTTAAAATTGGAACAGTATTTCAGTTTGTAGTCCAGTGGAATCTGACTTCATTCAACTCATTTCTTAAACTCTTTTAAGATTTCCAACAAAAGAGTTGTATTGGCCACAGACCAATTCTGTTTTGCTGCCACCATGTTCCTGTCATGTTACACCAATGTGAGGCTACCATGTGCATAAAGAAAATATTGACTCCAACCAGAGAGAAACAATGAGATTAAGCATTCATGTACATTGTTATTAGGTACTAATATCTTCCATTTGAACGGATTATCCAAGGGGTAGACCAACTCTCTTAATCTGATTGAATATTCAATCACATCAGGACGGCTATTCTCAGTCTCTTCTGATTGACATGCTTACATGAAGCATTTTTATTGTTATCATAGGTGGGATATTAAGGTGCATGTAAATGCTGTTATTGCTGTGCTGATAGTCTACCCATGATTCCTTGTGCAATCATGTGAGCAAGCTAACCTAACATTATGCTTAATCACTGTGCAGCACCTATGCTTAACAGCTACCTAGTTCCTTAATTCAAGCTGGCCTCCTTCCAGGGTGTCATATAGGCTAGCAAGGTTTTGTCATGTAAGACGTTCTGGCATGAGAGCTGCACACAGAAGCTAAGCGTCTGCATTATAGATCAGTATTCAATGATCTGGGGTGAGAATGTGTGGCTGACTGCATATTATTGAAACATCTGGTTAGCTACAGTTAGCTACACATTATTGTAGACCCAGTTTAATATGCAACAAAATGTTATACTCTATTTGTAGTAGGGGTCCCTGCTCTGTATCTCTATATTTATCAGCTAAGAGGATATCACTGAGGATTATCCTGTAGTTACTTACTTTCCATACATTTCTAATTAATTCCTGTTGCCTTGCCACTGATCTGATTTTCTTTTCTTTTTACAGCAAATTCTGAGCAGTGACATCATCATTCTGACCATCACACGTTGCATTGCCATCGTCTATATTTACTTCCAGTTCCAGAACTTGAGACAACTTGGATCCAAATATATCTTAGGTAAAGTTTTGATGTCTACTAGATATCTAAGGTGGCTAAGATGCTATGGATCTTGTGGCTGTAGAGGAAGGAGATCTTTTGATCTAACTAGCTAGATAGAGCTAAAATGCACCTCATTTACTCTCTTGCAGGTATTGCTGGCCTTTTCACCATATTCTCCAGCTTCGTCTTCAGCACAGTTGTCATTCACTTCCTTGACAAAGAGCTCACGGGCCTCAAGTAAGGACACACTTTTCGCATATATCCCTTTCTCGTCAATATCTTACAAGTTACAAGTCAAGTTACAACTTGTTCTGTTCTGCTCTCCAGTGAGGCCTTACCCTTCTTCCTGCTTCTCATCGACCTCTCCAAAGCATGCGCTCTCGCCAAGTTTGCCTTAAGCTCCAGTTCTCAGGTAGGGAGAAATATTCACTCATCATATTTCAGCATTCCACATGAAATTCAACAGTAGCCCTGACTGGGATATCTTGGTGCTACAATTGTTCAGGATGAAGTGAGGGACAACATTGCTCGTGGCATGGCAGTATTGGGACCTACCTTCACTCTGGATGCCCTGGTGGAGTGCTTAGTGATCGGAGTGGGAACCATGTCTGGTTTGTTGTTTTTTCAGCTTTATGCATTTCACTGCAGTTAGTTCTCTGAGCTGAGATCACACCGTTTTCACTTTATTTACAGAGTTCAGATATTGGTGAAGATAACCAATAGTTGAAGATAGCACATTGAACATAAATTGAAAAAGCTCAAGGAAGTGAAAAAAGTAATGTAAAAAGAAATAACTGTCATAAGAACAAAAACAAAAACTTGTGAACCAAATTAAATGCTTAGATATGTGAATGTGGACACTGTGAAGCGTATCTGTCAAATTCAATCATTCATCTTCTGAGCAGATGATGGCCTATTTTGCTGTGTAAAGTGTAATGACAACTAGCTATTGGCAGCTACACTTAGCAGCAATTAAAGGATAACTACCGCTTTTTACAACCTGGACCTTATTTCTAGCAAAATATATGATCGTTTACTCACCCAGATAACTTTGGTGTCATTTGAAGTCGTTCGGACCAAATTAGATCCAGTGTAGCGCCGGTATATCCATATAATGCGAGTGACGGGGCACCAAAACACAGCCCCTATATAACGCATTATCTGCCACGAAACTAGTTCATTTCACCAATATTTTGTCATGATACGCTAGTGCTATTCCCCTCTGAGTCCGGGCTCGTCTGTTATCAACATCCGGGGTCTAACTAGCAGTAGCAGCTACAGGTAAACAAGCCGGCTGTCGCGGGTGCGTGTGCAGCTCAGAGATGACATCTTCCAGGTCAGAGGTAGTAGGTCAACCTACAGACCCCGGATGTTGATAACAGACGAGCCCGGACTCAGAGGGGAATAGCACTAGTGTATCATAACAAAATATTGGGGAAATGAACTAGTTTCTTGGCAGATAATGCTCATAGAGGCTGCGCTTCGGTGCCCGGATCACTCGCATTATATGGATATACGCGGCGCTCCACTGGATCTAATTTCGTCCGAACGACGCCAAATGACACCAAAGTTATCTGGGTGAGTAAATGATCATATATTTTGCTAGAAATAAGGTCCAGGTCGTAAAAAACGGTAGTTATCCTTTAATGGTTACCATATTTGGTGGAATATGAATTCAAGAGGTGGTTAGTTTTTACATATTGCACCTTTTAATACGTTCGGTAATATAGTGGACACTTGTCATGTGTGTTGTTCTTGTGAATGGCTGAGTATCTGTCCCGTATGTTTCAGGTGTGCGGCAGTTGGAAATCATGTGCTGCTTCGGCTGCATGTCTGTCTTGGCCAACTACTTTGTGTTCATGACTTTCTTCCCAGCGTGTGTCTCACTGGTGCTGGAGGTATGGGTGCAGCGTTTCATTTTATGTGCCTATATATATGTGTTAATGTCAGATTGTTTGACTGTGTTGTGTTTGCCTTTGTAGTTGTCCCGTGAGAGTCAGGAGGGCCATCCTATCTGGCAGCTGAGCCACTTTTCCAGGGTGATGGAGGAGGAGGAGGACAACAAACCCAACCCTGTAACACAGAGAGTCAAAATGATCATGGTAATGCCTCTCTCCCTCTTTCATTTGTTTCTTTGTTTTCATTTGAACACAAGTGAGATCTCTCCTCTCTGCTCTTTGTGCAGTCACTGGGCCTGGTGATGGTTCACGCCCACAGCCGCTGGATCGCTGAGCCCTTGTCCATCAACACCACAGTGGGCATGCCAGGGGTCAGCATGGAACTGGACCACCTCTCACCCAGGAGGATCGAGCCAGAGAAACCACTTTGGCACTTCTATCTTACCAGGTGAGACTACTGATATGCTTACTTTTAACTTCGTGTTCACGTAAGTGTGGCGACTAACCTGCATTTGCTGGAGCTCTTCGGAGCATTAGCTTTGCCTGTCCTCAGAATCTATCTATAAAATGCAATTACACTGGTAGAGAGGTACAGTGGAGACTGTGAGGCTGTTCACATTTGGTATCACCTTTACACCTGGCATTAGCATATGTTTTGAATGATGACTTGTAATGGGATCTCACTTCCCAGCTCTACATGCAAATTAACGCGTACATCATGAATAAACGGATACAATGAGTTTTTTACAAATCAGGAAATATCTTCATTTATAACATTTACTGAATGAACAAGGCCCAAACAGAAAGACTTTGTTGTAGACAGTGTTTCACAGGCTTTATCAAGTGTTACCTAGCTCCCCAACTTTCAAACCTGAATGATTTTTTTTACTCTCGTGTCAAGGAAGTTGCCTATATTGGTTCCTGTTTTCTGTATTTGTAAGATTTGACATGTTCACCATCAGTCCCCACAGGTGATCATTTCAGTGGGTCTTAGGGAAATTCAGTGGGCCCTCAATAAAAATTGTGATTTCTGACAAACTGTAGTTTTATGGTGTGTTTGATTGTAAATTGGAATTCGGAATTTCTGAGTCTGTATTTCCAACTTCCAATCTAAAAGCGTTGCAGTGCAGTGCATTTGCTTGGAAAAACATGGACGCTTGATGCAAACGGGTGTTTGAATGGCAAGTCTGCGAACTTCACAAGCAACTTCAGCAGCTGATTTAACAGTTGAGGGCACTTTAAAAAAGACAGCATGAGTAGGTTTCTAACAAATACTCTCAAAGACTCCTATTGAGCACAGATAAACTGAATGAAGTGAAAATGACAACTACAAATTGTATTTACTGCACGTTTCACAAACAACCCCTATATGAAGTAAAAATTGATGAAGAGGTTAAAAGAAATTGTTCACTATGTGCACCGCCATACTGCTGTGATCTCATCTGTATTTATGTAAGCGAACTTAGGCTACGCAGATCTTGCCTGAGTTTCCTAATTGTAATTCCAACGTGGGGGACCATTCTGTTGCACTTATCTGTGTCGGCAGTTGTATTTTTCTTCCGAGTTCCGAGTACAGTTGAACTCGTATTTGTTTTGTTGTAGGGATCTGATCATGGTTATATTCATGTAAGTTGAAAATGCATCTGAAAATTAAACAAATAAATAACAAATAAAATCCCAAATCTGAAAACAATACACTGGGATATCAAGGGCTGATCAGCCAGTCAGTCTGAGACTGGTTTTGTCGGTCAGAGTACATTACAAAACGGCATAAAACATAGTGCTTACAAAAATGCACAGGGATAACATTTCAGTGAGGAGAACCGTGCTGTCAGGAGCCCAACAGGAGAGACTCTGTGATGCACTGGGATTGTATAACTGAACTATGTGCAGACATACACTTTGACTTTCTCTGACTGTGTGGAAATCTGATGTTTTCATATCACAGATTAAAACGGAGGTCTGAGGCTGCAGGTAAAACATACTGATGGAGGCTGATAAAGAAGTTAAGTGTGGTGCTGAACTGAAAAAAAAGATGAATAGTTGAATCTTTTAATTGAACAGCAAAATCCAATAGGACTGATAAAATCCTGAGTCGGGTACAGCCCGACATGACATCATCACCGAATGGCAAAGCATTATCCGTCATCATCATCATGCGAGAATACAGAATCAGTCAGAGCTGATCATTCTTGAAGGTGGCCCAGTTAGTTTATTCACATTGTTGAAAAAGTTCCCCTTTATAACTATTTCAATACAGATATGTTGTTCACAATATAGCATTATCAAGGATAAAATATGGTGCGTCCCCTGGACACATGGATAGTGAGTTTGTTAGGTCAGAGATGCAGGATGCGTACTAGGGCTGCAGCTATCGAATATTTTTAGAATAGAGTATTCTACCGATTATCCCATAGATTAATCGAGTAATCTAATAAAAAATAATTTTGCATTATTAAACAACAATACCAAATAATGCATAACGAAAATGACAGGCCTGTTAAATAGACCAAGCAATTGGCTTTTATTCCTGAAAAAGCATACAGGTTTTTATTCCAACTATTCCTAACACCGGGAGTAAGGGTGTGTGTTTGCTTGTGTGTGCACGCGTGCTTGAGGGAGAGTGAGAGAGACGAGCCGTGTGTGTGTGTGTGTGTGTGTGTGTGTGTGTGTGTGTGTGGAGAAAGGAGTTGTTTGGTGTAGGCTATTACTCTCATGCAATTTAACATGAATTAGTTTCCACATCTTAACATGATATCTAGTCATAGCGACATCAGGCTACAGCCTCTACAAATACCATACGCTCTAACTAGCGATGGTAGGCTACATTGAATTAGCTAACATCAATGTTTACGTAAGCTTGTGTCGGCGACGCTTGGTGAGCTGGTGTTAACAACTGGATGCTTTTGATTCAGATGTTGAATCATTGTTGATGTGCTGTTGTGGTACGCCAGTTCTGCATTGCAGTAGACACATTGCACTTTATCTTCTTTTTTAAGTGTGAAATAATCCCGAACTTTGGACCTTCTCTGTCTTTTACGGATGGTTTCTTGGCTCTCCGCCATTGCGCCCACTAAATTCTGAACGTAGTGGTGTGTGTCCGCAATAACAGTCCGTGTGGAAAAATGATCCCTGAGCTAAGCAGGCCACATAACGCGGGTGATAGGAATTAAACGAAGCCTTGAGGCAGAGAATTTGCTTCGATCATTTTTTGTAATCAAATTATTCGAGTTACTCGAGTAATCGTTTCAACTCTAAACTGTGTTAAAGCAGATGCGAAATGTTGGGAGGTAAGATGAGCTTCAGACAGAAGTAGACAGGCTGGTCTGGCAATGCTGAGAAACAATAACACTTTTTACAAGGAAAGAAACAACTTCATGTTTTGCATTTAATGTCAAATTTACAAGAAGCATGAATAGTCATAGCAAAGTTTCGCAAGGTTCTCCTCACTCAACAACTCTTAAAAACAGGCCACTTGTAAGGGAGTCTGGGGATATCCAGTTACTATTTCAATGGTTAGTGGAAACAGACTGCATCAACATTGGCACTTTTCCAGTCTACTGACCGTTCAGAGCACTTGTCACATTCACCCATTCACACATACATTCATACACTGATGGCAGAGGCGTCGACCTGCTCATCAGTAGCAGTTTAGGATTCAGTATCTTGCTTAAGGATACTTGGACATGCAGCCAGGGGAGCCAGGGAATTGAACCAGCGACCTTCCGATTTACTGGAAGACTTACTCTGCCTGCTGAGCTGCGGCCCGTAATAAGTAACAGTAATGCATTACAGTGAATCACATAAAAGCGTCCTGGGAGTGTTCAGAATTACGATCTGTTCACTTCTGATCGGATCACTCTGGACATATGATAATACCAGAACAGAACAGCCTCAATATGTCAGGATGGAAAGTAAAAAGATGTCAAAACTCCACCAACATTTGTAGTGTATAGTACACCCTTTATTGACAAATCAGCAAATTCACTAACATCATCTGATGATGAAAACAAATTAGTTCTTTATACTACAAGTGTTGCTGGAACTTCAGCAACACTTTTTTTTCTTTTTTTCTTCTCCAGGCACCTTGGAAGTAGGTGAAGTTGGCTTTCCCATTCCTAGAGCCATTTATTATATACAATTCAAAATGTTTGAGAAAGCAAAAACCAATTTACCTCTATACCATGGTAGTGACTAAATTGACTTCTCTATTTCATGACCTCTTGATGCAACTTAATTATCTTAAGTTCATTCTAAAGATTCTTAAGTATTTCCAGGTAGGAAATGATGTTCATAGAGTTAAAGGTGGGCCTGACTTTGTATCCAACTCAGACACTGTGAAGCATGAAGATCATTTAAAGGGGCTCTATTTAACAATTTGTAGCAATTTACATGTATTGATCAGTTTTTTATTGACCATATGTGAGCGGATTGTAATATGAACTGACCAGTGAGACCTTCCCCATTTTTATGGTTGCAAGCCTATGAACGATTTGTGTAAGTTGTTTAATGCTGCTGCACTGTAGATTTCTTTGTGAAGGACTTGGGTCTTATATTCTGCAACTGTCAAAAGGATGTGACTTTCTACACATTCTACACAAGTGCCTCTTCTCAGTGTCTGTTAACAGAGAGCAGCCGTAGCTAACTAGTTTAGAAATGGAGTCCGCTAACATAAACTTACAACTAGCTTTCAGAAGTTCCAAAGAGCCCCTTTAACACAAAGAGCAGCTATCTCAACAATTACTGTCGATACCTCAGTATAAATAGAACATCAAAATTTGTATTGAAGCTATGGTGCAAAAAAAAAGCCATGGGCAACTTCTGAACTCAGTAATAAAACTTCTTGTATATGTGTTTGTCCCTCTTGTCCCCCCTCCTCCTCCACAGGATGATATCCATGGACATAGAGCAGGTGATCTGTCTCGCCTTGGCCCTGCTGCTGGCTATCAAGTACATCTTCTTCGAGCAGGTTGAGATGGAGTCTACACTGTCACTGAAGAACCCTATTACTATGTCTGCCCCTGCCCTGACCCCGCGACGGCCTATTGAGACCTGCTGCAGGATGGAGCCCTACACTCCCCGGGCCCTGGCCCCTCTCCAGAGTATGGCTGCCCCGGCGATCGCCAAAAAGGAAGACAGAGGTTTGTCTGTGCTCAGTGATGATGCTGTAGCAGGTGGACTTGTATAGCACTGTGGTATCCAACTCTATCTTGTTTTATTAGATGAGGTTATTCGGCCGTTGTCTGCCCCAGCCACTGATCCCCAGCCAAAGAGCATCTTTGTTGTTGGGGGGGGGGAGGAAGAGTTCAAGTCCAAGATCGATAAGCCGAGCCTCCTCCCAAAGCCCAGAGGCCTGGAGGAATGTGTGGCCATCCTTAACAACCCTGAGGTGAGACATTACAACTGAAACCATACAATCTCCTTTTCACAGCTTACCTCCTCTCAGGTGGCTGAGTGCTTACATCACGTCAGCCTACTTTCCAGCTCCCTAAGATGTCTCTTTCAGTTGTGGAGCCATATCCCACCAATAAGACTGCAGTTATGTGATTTAACTGCACTGTAATGAGCTTTGTCACTCGACTATCTCTCTGAGGCTGAACCAATTAGAGCATGACGCCAATAGAAAAGACACTTGCACTGATTTGGCTGCCTCTGTGCGTCCTCAAATCGAATCAGCTCACCTTTGAGCTTTCTCAGACTTGACTTGGGGTTTCATGGCAGTTAAATAGACTTCTCCCACAATGCAAGGAATGCTCCATCCAGTAAGACTCGTGAGATAAGAATATTTCAAATGATGATAATACAAGCTTACAAGGTCACAAGGTAAATTTATTATCATTTTTTAAAACACAAGAGTTTAAAAACGAAACTATGTTTGAGTCCTAGGGGTGGGCGATATGGCAAAAATATCATATCACGATTTTTTTAAAATTAAATCACGATTTCGATTTTATCACGATCTTAAATGAAAAAAAGAAAAACAGACAATTTAGGCCAAAGAACCTTTCTGAACAGATTTTAATTTAAATAATTGCAGTTTTGCCAACATGTGCAAACAACGTAAACATACTAAAAGGTAAACAACAACACTCTGATAAAGTGCACTCTTGCAACATAAAAGGTAGCTTTCAATAAACATGAAAGTAAAATATCAATGAAGACATTACTGTTTGTTTTATTCAACAGTCATTTTAACAGGATTTAAGTATATCAAAACACTAAATAGCAGAGGTGGGTCATCAAGTCATCTCTATGCCATGTATTTGTTCTGTTCATGCACTAAACCAGCTGAGTCCGATCAGCACAGCTCTTCAGCCAGGAAGGTGAGCTAATTAGTGAATGCACCTGGTTCAGTGACTGAGCAGAACAAATACATGGCATGGAGATGACTCCACAATTCCCACCTCTGCTAAATAGTTTATTGAAAAGGGTCAAATAAGTCCGTCAGTGGTCGGACTATCCAACGGGGGGTTGGGGGGGTCGCGGTTATTTGAACACTGTACAATTAGCGCGATATAGCGCATTTACCGCAACCTATCCATGCGCCCGTGTGTGCGTGCCCGCCCGCCCGCCCGCACCGAGAGAGGCGGTAGGTGGAGGGGCTAACTGGCAGAGATGAGAGATGGTGAAACGCTGTTTTTTTTGTTTTGTTTTTTAAAAAAGCAGCCAACTCCCCCGTTTGCCTTTCTGCCATGGATCTCCAAGCGGCTACCGCTACACACATAAACAAGGAGGCGGGTTAGAAAGCGAGTCACTGCCCGTAATTCGCTATGATTGGTCGGTCAGGTTGACGCCGTAATACGCCTGGTGCGTCGGTGCATCAGCATAGAACTGCAATTTATAGAATGTGCCCTAGACGATCCTACGATCTCTGCACTTTGGCAGATCGTCTACACATTCTAATCCTTCACGATCTAATATCGTCATATCACCCACCCCTATTGAGTCCATTGTGCTAGATCTATAATAACGACTGGACATAGATGAATATTTAAAGTGGGGCTGTATGATGTTCGATAATAACACTGTTGATAGAGTTAGTTCATTTTTTTAATGTTTTAAACTTAAATTATGCCAAGATCTTACAAAAAAGACAATGTTGCCATTAATATTATGGAATTTCGACCAACTAGAACTACTGGACATGTTTTAAATAGCCATATATAAAGTTATCTATCTATATATATATACATATATATATATATATATATAGTCTACATTTAAATAGCAATAAAACACAAAGCATGCAAAGGCTACGATGCACTGATGATTGTCCTCCCTGCCCTCTTACAAATAGTGCAGAACATTTAGTCTATTCTGTTTGTTTGGGCCGAGTCTGAGACTGATAAGCGATTAGAATGATATGCAATCAGGGCCTTGTAGCAACATCAGCTGGTCATGTCCGTTACAAAATATCAGCTGGTCAAAATGCACATTTGGACTGAGGAAAGAGATGATCACCTCATTCATTTTTCTGAGTAACTGGGCCAGTGTTGCCATTTGCGTTCGCATTCTTGTGCAGACCAGGATCTGGCCTTAGTCACTGCATGATTGTACCTCTTGCAGCTGGGGCCTCGTTTGCTGAGTGATGCTGAGGTGATGCTACTGGTCAACTCCAAACACATCCCAGCATACAAACTGGAGGCCATGATGGAGAGACCAGAGAGAGGAGTGGCCATTCGAAGACAGATGATATCTGCTAAACTTCCCTCCCCTTCTGCACTCTCCTCACTGCCATACACCGACTATGACTACTCCAAGGTGAGGACGCACAGCCACACACACACACACACACACACACACACAGCAAAGTGCTGTCTTCTCTGTTTCACTCTGCTTCCTGTTTTACAAGCTCCTCAACATTTTTGTTTTCCAGGTAATGGGCGCCTGCTGTGAAAATGTCATTGGCTACATGCCTGTACCCGTGGGTGTGGCTGGACCGCTGCACCTTGATGGGAAGCAGTTCCAGGTCCCCATGGCAACCACAGAGGGCTGTTTGGTTGCCAGCACCAACCGCGGTTGTCGAGCAATTGCTGTAAGTGTCGGCAATGTTGTTTTCCAAAGATGCTGATAGGGCCTTACAGGACATGTACTGAAGTGGAAAAAAGGAATTGTTACATATGACATATGAACAGCAAATATTCAGCCACTGCCCTCAGATCAGCCATTTCTTTCATATTATATATAGGTCACACCAGGGCCGGAGTGGGACTCATTTTCAGCCCTGGAGTTTCATGCCTCAGACCGGCCCACTTTAGATCACGACCTATTATATCAAAATAATGTTAATTATAACTTTACATGTTCAGCCTACAATAGCGCACTGATCTCTAAAGCCTTGTAATTAGGATGATAAGAAAAAAATATATGTATATCCTGTGACTGAGGGCAAGCAAAGTAGTCAAAACTATCAACAGACTCATCTTCATCTGTCTCATCCTAAGTTGTGGTTCAGGGTTCTGCTGCTGAGCTGCTGCCTCTGTAATCAGTCCCTGAGTAGACTCTGCTCTCCCTTTCACACTTCCTCCAGTTTCCCTAGATTTGCCTGCACCTGTATCACATAAAAACCAATAATGTGTAATATATATAATAATAATAATAATATAATAATAATATAAGGCTTTAGCATATTTGACATTGAAAACACATTTTGACTGAACCAATTAAGATTTTTTCAATGGCAAAATATGCAGGCTCATTCCATATTACTTTCATCCTATTCACTTTCAATTGTGTGCTTTGTTTACTATCTTAGTAACTATCTTGTTTTACTATCTTTTTTTTTGAACATTCTGTTTATTGGCTTTTTCCATATTCAAGACAAGTGTTTGAGTAACTCATTATGAACATATTTTTCATTGTACTGGGTTAATATATGTTTACTATTATAGGAAAAGCGTTGGGCCTTTTCACATAGCTCAGTCCAATCAGCATCTTCAAAATTATGAAACAAGTCAGGCTCCCATTTTTCCCTAACCTTAAGCCCCTCTTTTTCTAACAGACTGTTAATGCCAGTATACATGTGAGATATAAACCCCTTGAGTTCTTTTTTGTTACTCAGTATATCATCTAAGGGTTGTTTTATAACTGGTAGAAGTCTGCCCCCCTGTTCTGTTCGAATATAGTGCTTGAGTTGCAGGAATTTGAAGAAGTGCCCCTTATCAAGGCTGTATTTAGCTGTAAGATCTTCAAATGACTCGTAAGACCCCATTTTTGTATAAGTCCTCGAGTGTCCTAATGTCCTCTGTGAACCATACTTGGGTGATGCCATCTCTTAGGACCTTTGGTAGAAAAGGGTTCGCATGGAAGGGGGTAAGGTTATATAAGGGTTGATTACTTTGGGTCTTTTTCCGTAAATCAGACCACAATTTATAAGTGTGTTTTATGAATGGATTTGTTGTCGGCATGCAAAGTTGTTTGAATGAAGGAACATATGGGACTGACGCAAGACGCATAGAATTAATATCATGCTGTTCCATCTGTACCCAAGAGAGGGGTTGCTGTAAATTTGCTTTCCATACCCAGACCGCCCGACACTGTGCTGCCCAGTAATAGGTTTTAAAGTTAGGGAGTTTCAGTCCACCTTCCCGAGGCGTTCCCTGAAGGACTTTTAACCTTATTCTGGGAATTTTGCCTTTCCATATAAACCTAGATACAATTGAGTGCAGCTGTTTAAAGAAGTATTAAGGTATTGCAGTGGGTAGCATCTGAAACAGAAAGAGAAATTTCTGCAGGACATTCATTTTGATACACCTGATTCGACCCACCAAAGACAGAGGAAGGTTCATCCACCTGTTTAGCGCCGCTTCAGTTTTTTTTAATAAAGTAAATAGTTCAGAGAGAAAGCCTTTGAACATACATTGGGGATATGAAGGCCCAGATATGTTAATTTCTCAGAGCACCATTGAAAGGGTATATTATGTCTCGATATTTTAGTCCCAGCTGTGTTAAGTGGCATGACAACACTCTTATTAAAATGTATCTTGTATCCAGAGATAACACCGTATTCGGTTAATGTTTCTAATAATGTGGGTATTGACGATTCCGGTTCTGTCAAATAAACTAGGACATCGCCCGCATATAACCAAATTTTGTGAGTGGTACCCCCCATCTGTTTCCCTTTGATTAATGGGTGGGATCTTATTGCTATCGCTAACGGTTCTATCGCCAACAAGAATAGCAAGGGTGAGAGACCGCAGCCTTGTCTTGTGGAGCGTGAGAGGGTAATTTTAGATAAAATATCATTATTTGTTTGAATTTGCGCCATTGGGCATCTGTATAACATCTTAACCAATTTAATAAAAGTGGGGCCAAAATTTATTCTGTTCATTACATCAAAAAGAGAGGGCCATTCTAGACGGTCAAAAGCTTTCTCCGCGTCTAAAGACACAACACTTGTTCGAGAGTTATCTGTTTCAGAGGCATGTATGATGTTGAAAAACTTTCTGACATTATAAAATGGGAAGCGATTCTGGATAAATCCAGTTTGGTCTAAGTCAGTGTTTCTCAAACTTTTTCAGACCAAGGACCACTTAACCCATAAAAAAACACTCACGGACCACCTAACTCAAAATAGCCCCAAAACAATATGCCAACTTCAGTTCACAAATTACAACATAAAATGACAGTTTTACCAAAGATACAGGTACTTTATTTTTGTCACACAGCTTGTACAGTGAGATTCTTTGTATTTAACCCATCCCTCAAGGAAGCAATATCATAGTCTCTGTACTCACTCAGTTTTTTTTTGTCATCTTAATGAGAAGAATGGTGCTGCTTTTTTTCTGGGCCATGAGTGAAGCAATGTCTGGCTCCAAACTAGACAGTTTCAGTCTCATTTCATAGTCCACATTTATCCGGTTGCGCTGCTTTGTTTTCAGACCAACAAGGGAGGAAAATCCAACTTTACAGTTGTAGGTGATTGGAAACGGCATCAACAATTTCAGAGCAGAGTCAGCCAGCTCAGGGTGCTCAGGCTGGATGTGGAGTCAAAAGTCAGTCAATCCTTTCTCCCTGAAAGTTGTCCTCAGTGTCCCATCTGATGCAATGTCCACAAGGCTGTCAACCTCTCTTGGTGAAAGTTTGGAACTGACTTGCTCAATGTGCGTTTTGTCCCCAAATGGATTTCTGATCCACTCAAGCTTGTCTCTAATTCTGGGAAATATATTCCCAGCTGCGAGTGGAGATCTTGCAGATGTTGCTTGAAGGATGCAACTGTGCTCCTATCCATGTCCTCTCCAGCAGTGAGGAGAAAATCAGCAAGTGTGGGAAAACTGTCGAATTCTCCGCGATCGAGACGGCCACGCCATAATTCCATTTTCATGCGTGTGGCTTTAATTTTGTCTTGGACATTGAAGATGATGACGGTCTTCCCTTGCAGCGCCACATTCAAAGTATTGAGAGCGCTGAAAACATCAGCCAAGTATGCCAACTTTGCGAGTCACTGGAAATCATGCATTCTGTCATACAGTTCATCGCTGTGGTGCATTAAGTTTTGTGTGTTCGCTCCCCATTTCTTCACACAGCGCTTTAAAAAGACGTGTGTTCAGTGCTTTACCTTTGATCTTGTTGACTATTTTCACAGATTCGTCCAGTACTGATTTTAGGCACTGT
Source organism: Pagrus pagrus (assembly GCF_965226575.1). Lineage (NCBI taxonomy): Eukaryota > Metazoa > Chordata > Actinopteri > Spariformes > Sparidae > Pagrus > Pagrus pagrus. The sequence goes on from NC_140192.1 coordinate 34,131,521, forward strand.
GGCATTTTTTTCCACAGCCAGTTGTTCTCTGTGGATGCAACAGTGTGTTGCTGCGGCAGACGGTGCTACTGCGCGAACGCGCGCTACCAGTCCTTTCAGCTTTCCAGTCATTGCAGTTGCGCCGTCGGTGCAAATGCCGACACATCTTGACCAGTCCAGGTTATTCGTCATAATGAAATCATTGAGTGAGTGAAAAACTGCTTCTCCTGTGGTGTTGGTTGGCAGGGAACGGCAGAAGAGAAAGTCATCATGCACTCCACCGGCATAAAGGTATCTCACAAAACACAGCAGATTTGCCTCATTCACAATGTCGGTAGATTCATCCAACTGTAGTGAGAAGAACTGGCTTTGGCGCAAGCGTGTCACCAGCTGATCTTCCACGCTTTCAGCCATAGATTTGATGCGCCGCTGGACGGTGTCATTGGAAAGAGGAATCCTGTAAATTTTGTCGCTGGCTTTCCCCCCAAACATTATGTTAGTCATCAGCTTTGCAGCTGGTTTAACTAAATTTTCACCTATTGAATGAGGTTTTCCAGCGTTAGCGATCAAGAGGGATACCTTGTATGAAGCCTCAGTAGCCTTAGCATTTTCTCCAGGTGCAAAAAACCGTGAAGCCTCTTTCACCATATGCGTGATGAAAGAGGTTCGTCGCGTTTCCTTTCAAAAAATCCAGTCGGTTTCCCCATGTACTCCTTGTGTTTAGTTTCCAGATGTCGCTTTAACTTTGCAGGTTTCATAGCCTCGTAAGCTAACGTTTCATAGCACAACACGCAGTGTGGTTTAGGATCCTCCTCGTCGGCAGTCCAAAAAAACCGGAACTGTATGTAGTCGCTGTGGTATCTCCGTTTCACCTTGACGGTGGATTTTTCACGTTAATGACGAGTTGGTGGCGGGGTCTGCTTTGACGACGACGCTGGCGTTGGACCAGCTTCCTGGGACTCAACAACTTTTCCTGTCGTGTCAGAATTTTCATCTGCTTTTCTTTTACATGACCTGGTCCTAAGCCACTGATCCATTTATGACTTGTTTCCGTGCTTGTTCGCACCATATATCCACACTTTACACCGCTTTGCACAGTCACATTCCCACAGTTACGGCAGCAAGGTCACACTTAATTTGATGTAAACCGGTTGCGGTGTCGCAAACCGGTCCACTGCACTGCTCAAGTCAGACAATGCCACACAAAAAATATTTTGTGATTTTTTCTATACTTTTCTGTGTCCGTGCCTGCATAAAACTGATAGTAGCACAGCAGACATGTAGCAGGTAGCTCTTGTCTCCAGCTCCAAAACAAAGTAGTGACTGCTTTACTGCAGATAATGTTTTGATACTCTCAGGTCTGGTCTCTCATCCCAGCAGCTAACGCTACAGGCTGTAGCATTAGCTGTACCGTTAGCTGTAGCCTACAGCTAACGCTACAGCTAACGCTACGGCTAACGCTACACACGTATTACATGTATACCAACACACAGAAAAACGGTCAGAGGACAGTCTCCCAGAGCCATGACATCTGCCAATCTACAGCAGCTCCCCGGGCTGTCACACAGTCAGCAGTGCATTCAGACAAGACACGCTTCTAGAAGTTTGCTTACACACTGTCCTTTAACACAACATGCTAATGAATTAACGTAGCTCACTGGCCGTGAATAACAGAGACCAGTTCATACCGTTTCCTCTGCATGTTCACCGCGAAACAGCAGCGAAACGTCCGCGAACAACTGACACACACAACTGAGACGATGTCACACTGTCTCCTCTGTTTGTTCACCGCGGAGCAGCAGCTCACTGTCCGCGAACAACTGAGACATTTCACCCCGTCTCCTCCCCATGTTCACGGCCGAGCAGTGGTTCCCCGGCCGGTTAGAAGCGATACAATCTCAATATCCTAATTCATTTTCTCAATTCACCGTCATGTTTTAAAAGAGTGCTGATATGACAAATAAACGTTTCGTATCATTAACATTATCGTGAATCCTACGGTCAGTAAGCCCAACGTTGATAACTTCACATGTAATGTTAGCTCAGCCTCATATTTACATCCACGGTTAGCGTTAGCTCATGTGCTAAACGGCCAAAGTAACACAAACTATACTGTTTTTTAAATACTTACAGTTCCATCACTGACAGTGGGTATGGATCCATCTTTTAAGGGACAATCTTGTTGCCAGTCCAGCGTTGTACTGACCCTGGTTGCTGAAACAGTCCGGGGTGAAGTGACTGGCACAGACCATAACGCTTCTGCTCACTGAAGCTGAGACCCTGATAAATAAAAAGTAGCCTCTTCGCTCTGATATCCTCTTTGGTAGGGAGGGGATGTAGCGAAACATGAGGATCCGTGCATCCAACGACAGAGCAGCAGTGCTTGGCTTTCGGGTCGTACATGGTAGCGGTCAGGCTGTCGCGTACAAGTTAGCGAGGGGAAAAAAATGGCGGATCCTCGTTCAGGTAGCTGGCGTAATGTGGGAGGAGATAGCCAGCGCCAGGGCTGGAAGAATGCAAAAGACCGGATTGTGACGTCACAATCCGGTCGAAATCCAAACGGCTCGTTTAGAGACTCAATTCCTGACTCTGCCAGGTACAAAATATTGACTTAGTTGTCAAAACTCATGCTTAGGGGGTGGGGAGGCACTCCGGATACGCAACTATACATACTAAAGCAAGGAAAAAGTCAGTTTTGCATAATATGTCCCCTTTAACATAATGCAAAAATTGTAGCAGTTTGTATAATTTTTTAACAGTCTTATAGTAAGTAAGTATAGTATTAGTAAGCCTTAGTTAGGCTTATTGAAACCTTGCACTGAACTAACAAATGAAATACATTTGTACTTTATTTCTTGTCAAACACCTTGCAGCACTTTTGTTCATATTTTCTTCATATTTAACAAAAGAAATGCAAACAGGAATATAAATCTGTATACTAGGGCTGTCAAACGATTAAAAAAAAAAATTAATTATAAGCTTTGTGATTAATTAATCACGATTAAGACAGAGAGAGACAGGCTCTGTAGGAGTAGTATAATCCAAGAGGAGCAGCAGCCGGCTGGTCAGGAGGGACTGCAACAGCCAAAGAGCTCACCGTAAGTGGACCAATCACATTCCTTGCGACCCACGTCGCTGCGACGTGCAGTTACATTTCTGGGGAGGTGGCATGTCAGGCTACGCTGTGGGTACGGTGGGTAATTAGAGAATTAAAAACCACTTCCCATTCTTAATTTGAGAAATGATGTTAATGGGTAGAAACTCCGGCTGGAGTGGGGCTCCCGAGCATGTTAAAGAAAGTTGGGAAAAATGCGTCCCTTTATCCTGTTCCGCACCAGGTGTTATTAGGGTCTATTCTGGGCAGAGACCCATCCTCCATCCAAATTTTGTGGAAATCACTGCAGCGGTTTTTGTGTTATCCTGTTGACAAACCAACCAACCACAAAAAATGGATATGAAAACTATATGACAGTGAAAACTAACCTTTCTTGGTGTCCATAACGTAAGTTTTGTGATCTGTTCCACCCCTAGTATATAGTATATTTTTTCAGTATTAAATTAGAATGAAACTGGTATGCGAGTTAGTTTATTCAATAGTGTAGCTGAAGAGTTGACAGGAACGGGGGAAGAGAGAGGGAGGATGACATGCAGCAAAGGGCCACAGGTCGGATTTGAACTCTGGGGCAACTGCTGCGAGGACACAGCCTCTGTACATGAGGCACACTCTCCAACAACTCAGACACCGGGGTGCCCGACGAGTTTTACTTTAATATTACAATTTGTAAATGTATATATGAATTGAATGTTCAGTTAAAAAGACATAATTTGCTCTTTGGGTATGTTGCTAATATGATAACATGGAATTTTTAAACTGAGCTCACAAGAAAAATGACAGCATCGGTTGTCAGATTGATTGGTCAAGTGACTAAAATGACGTTTCCCTGACAAGGACTAATTGTGAATTATGAGTGTTCATTCTCAGAATGCAAAAACTAGTGGTCCCTGTGATAGTGCTGATAAACGTCATAGGAGGGTGGTCCACATGGAGAGTTGGGTCAACACAGCCTCAGACTTGGACATGAGAGACTCTGACAAATGACTTATCATTTATCTTTTATTAAGTGGTGTTTTTTTATCATGGCCTGTTTTTATGTATTCAAAATCTTCAGTATTACTTTGACACTGTGATAACAACATAATGTGATAATATACACGGTACCTGACTTGTGGTCCTGCCCCCTGCATGCTGAAGCTTGGAGGTGGAGCCAGCAGTCGTATCCTGGCTGACAGCATGACTCGAGGACCCGTAGTGAGGCTGCCCTCTGCCTGCCAGGCTTCTGAGGTCAAGGCCTGGCTGGAGAGCACAGACGGTTTTCAGGCCATCAAAGATGCATTTGACAACACCAGCAGGTAAAATATGAACCTGATTTGGACGTAGACAGAGGACATAGAATTCACTCAGTGTCCGTTGTGTGTCCACATGTTGGCTTTGTGTGAAAGAGTGTGTGGTTGCTGTTGGCAGGTTTGCACGGCTCCAGAAGCTGCTGGTTGCTCTGGCTGGGAGAAATCTCTACATCCGCTTTCATTCCAAGACTGGTGATGCCATGGGGATGAATATGATCTCTAAGGTAACTGTTTAAGCATTTCATATGCATATGAAAGTAACCCAATATGTAAACCGTGTCATGACAGCTGTAACCCTAGTGTAAGTATGATGATTAACCACCGACTGTAAAAATACCAGCTGTCGCCATCATGGCAGTGCCTGACAAAGGCCTAACTCCCAGCTAATCAAAAATGGGTAGAGAGGTAGATCGTGGCTGGAACTGAAACAAGCCTAGTCAGTTAAACAAGTCCACCAAGCTGAAAGCTACCAAGCTGGCTATGGTTAACAAGCTATCTATTTTCACACATAAAGAGAAGCAAATTTTGCCTAATGTTACTCACATGACGCTGACTGTGGGTTCATTCATTGTCTTAATTTTTCAGCCGCTTGTAATTAACACGTTGTTCCTGCAGGGTACAGAGCAGGCTCTGAGCAGACTCCAGCAGCACTTTCCAGAGCTGCAGGTTGTGGCTGTTAGCGGGAACTACTGCACCGACAAGAAACCAGCCGCCATCAACTGGATCGAAGGCAGGGGCAAGTCTGCTGTCTGTGAGGCCACCATCCCCGCTAAAGTGGTCAGAGAGGTAGGAGGAGCCAGAGTGAGAGTGCAGCTTACTGTTGCTGGCACTTTGTACAGCCTTTACTGGCCTTAAATGGTAATGGTAAATGGACTGTACTTGTATAGTGCCTTTCTAGTGTCTACTCAAAGTGCTTTACAACACAAGTCATTATTCACCCGTTCACACACACATTCACACACTGGTGACAGAGGTTACCGTGCAAGGTTCCACCTGCTCATCAGAAGCGATAACCATTCATAGGCACGCATACACTGATGGAATAGCCACCGGGAGCAATTTGGGGTTCAGTATCTTGCCCAAGGACACTTCGACATGTAGACTGCATCAAACCACCGATCGTCTGATTGGTGGGCGGCTGCTCTACGTCCTGAGCCAGAACCGCCTCATTATTCAGTTGTTCCATCCTTAAAACCAGTGACTTTGTGTTCATCAACAGAAATTCAGTCCATAGTGTAGAACATTTTAATCTTATAAATGGACACCTTTGGATAAGCCAATGCAGGTGTTGGTTCTAGCATGTATTACTGCAGTTTTAAGAACAAGGTACCAAGTATTAAGAAAGCTGTAAGACTTTCAAAATCCTTGAATACAGTTCAAAGTACAGTTTTCAATGAGTATGACAGTGGGTGTTGGTTGCCTGCAGTAGTCAATAGGAAATAGATACCAAGACTCAGCTGGGTGGGTCCAAACTGTAGCTTATATTTGTGTAGCACCTTTCAGATTTGAAAGTGCTTCACACAAGTTGTACAAATACATTTGAACGACGATGAAAAGGTAAATAAATATATATATGGTTATACCCACCTTCTAATATGCATATTAAAGAAACATTCTGCACAATCAGGAGGCAATATACAGAAAATATAATATCGATAAAATATTTGTAATATTGATCGATGAAATTCCTAAATGATACATTTTTATGTCTGTCTCAAAACTATACTCAGATGCACAAATGAACATTGGAATGATTTCTGCTTGCTGTAATCATTCTGCTGTTCATACTGAGCTTTAAAAGATCCCTTCAAGTGTACGGCATCTTCCAAATTTGCACTCTTTCTAGCACAAAATATCTTGGTTGTGTTACTCTCACCTACGCTGCAGCTGACTTTGGAACTCACTCACTTGATTTGACCAATTCACAATGCTGAAGCCTCATTAACTTTAAACTGTGGAATATTTTTGCACATATTGCGATCATGTGGCCTCATGACTTACACTGTAGGCATGTAGGGAGGTCAGTAGGAACAGGCACAGAGAGAGACAAAAATTGTGAACTCATCTTGTGTGAAACTTTTTCTTGAGCCGTTCACACTTGATGTTTTCACTCCATTTGTTTTATTTGAGAAATAGTCATAAAAAAGAAATGTACTCTTGTTCAGTACTTTGTCTTAAAGACATTACAAAATCACACAAAAGGAAATGATGAATAGGAAATCTAGATTATATTTCACAATCTGCTAAATTGCATTTTTTTTTTAGTTTCACATAAGTTCCCTTAATAAATTGTACTCTGTTCATTAGAATCAACCACTCTCATACTAACTCTATATTTACTCCTTGTCCCTGTGCTGTAGGTGTTGAAGACGACGACACAAGCTCTGGTGGAGGTGAACATCAGCAAGAACCTGGTGGGCTCAGCCATGGCTGGTAGCATCGGTGGATATAACGCACACGCAGCCAACTTGGTGACTGCCATCTACATAGCCTGTGGACAGGTAAAGTAGTTCTCAGGAGCTGTTGCACATCTGGGTATTCCAATGTATTTCTGTGTTGATTTTACGGCTGTGTGTGTATGTTTGTCCTCCAGGATCCAGCCCAGTCAGTGGGTAGCAGTAACTGCATCACCCTGATGGAGGCATCAGGACCAACAGGGGAGGACCTGTACATCAGCTGCACCATGCCCTCTATAGAGCTCGGCACAGTAGGAGGAGGTACCAACCTGCCCCCCCAGCAAGCCTGCCTCCAGGTAAACACACACATAGACTAGCCATGCCAACATGAACATTGTTTCCGTAGTTTTTGTTTTCAATGTCATTTTGTGTGCGTGTGTGTGTGTGTGTGTGTGTGTGTGCGCGCGCAGATGCTGGGCGTGCAGGGAGCCTGTCAGGACTGTCCAGGGGAGAATGCCCGGCAGCTAGCCAGGGTTGTGTGTGCCACCGTGCTGGCTGGAGAGCTCTCACTGATGGCTGCTCTGGCTGCTGGCCACCTGGTCAAGAGTCACATGACACACAACAGGTTATGCACAGATTTACATGACTCATTTTGTCTGTTAGCTATTTACTGATCTTCGCGCCCTGATCTGAGTAGCACCATGGATCTAACAAGGGAAATACAGCATCAGGGGGGACCCTGTCCCATCCATCATTTTACAGCCGCTTCTTTCACAATGTAAGCTGATGTGGAAAAGTGTTTTTGGGCCCCAGTGCATCATGTGACGTTGTAATTACACAGTTTTTGCCATTATGTAAAATTGGCTTCAAAGCCTGGCTCCCTTCAGTAAGGCAACACCACTTGGGCAAACCACATGCACCACTGCAGATAACGGAAATGTGTTAAGTACGTTTATGGGTTTGATCACGATTATGATTACATCTAATTTATTATGTAGTATATTCTTTCATGATCATATAAATTGTCCAAGTGGTGTTTCTGTATCCAACTTTCCAAGAGGGCAGACACACTCATGCATGAGCTACTCAGATCATGAGACCATCGTCAACAAATCCCATCAGCACTTCCACCACTTTTTGTTTTTTGCTGTTTCAGTGCTTATAAGCTAGCATAGCTAGCATCATACCTCTAACATATTTGCCTAACCCCAACAGCTAGCTTGTAAGAAGGCATTATTAGGCACCAGTGCTTAAACTTAACTTAAAGAGTCACTTCAGCGATTGTAATCCAGGTGCATTTATTTATGGTTCAAACAAAGACTTACTGTTCTCACGGTACAAGGCTGGAGAACATCCTGGTAGTGTGCAACCTGTCCAAGCATACAAACAAACAACGGTTAAACAACCTGTTAAAGCCTTATTCAGCTATTCTGAGTGCTGTATCAGAGGCACCTGGACGTGTATCAGTTTCTTGAAAACGTCTCACCTCTCATTCAAGAGGCTTCTTCACTTCTAACTAACTCCAACACGTCCAGTTGCCTACGATACAGTACTAAGTGACTGTGACCTGGATGCCTGAGAACTTTCATCAACTTATTCAGCTATGCTCTTGGCTTGCTGAATGCCCCGGGTCAGTGAGCCAGAGCAGTGAGGACTGGTTGGCACTGACTCTTTGAACCCCAGTCTTGCAAGTTTAATGTTTGATCGTGAAAAACTGATAAATTCCTGTAAAAACATACTATTTAAAGACTTTGGTAATTCGCCAAAGATACACTTTTATCAACTGATCTAACTGTTCTGTGTGCAGATCCAAGGTGAACTTACAAGAGACTCCAGGAGCCTGCACCAAGAAAGCCTCCTGAGAGCCTGAGAGCAGTGCGGCCTCCCTCAGTCCCTGGATGGAGCTGTAAACCGAAAAGATGGACAAAATGAAAGGGACGAATCATTCTGTTCAATGAAAACAGATCTCAGATATCTTACAGGTGCTTTGGAAAAGACATAGGAGTGTCTTTTGACCAATCTCTATGCTGGATATAAAAAGGATCCATACAAGCTAATCAGAGTATTATGTCCGAGTAATTCATTTTCTTTGTGTTTGTTCTTCTTTTATGTCCACATTTAAAATGTTGGTCTTTGGGAAACGGACAGGTTGGGTTCAAGAGAAACATTTCTGATCCCCTGTTGCCAAACGGAGCACTGTGAGCACAGAAACATGTTTGTAATTGCTTAATACAGATTCTGAATTATTTGATTTCTTCATCAGGGTGGTTTGTGAAGCTAACAAGAACACTTAGTGTCATAGTTACAAATAGCTCACACAGTTCAGCAGGACTGCGAACAGAGACAGAAGATTATCCATGACAGACTTAAGGAATTAATAAAAAAAAAATACAGAAAAAAGATTATGTGAATCCAATAACAGTTTAGAACTTAGAATTAGTCTCTCTCAAAGGCTCAGTTGACCTCCTATAAGTACAGAACAGGACAGGTGTGGACAAAATCCTGGTGATTAAAAAAGGCTAAAAGTGCCTGTCCTGCTAATGGAACTATGCAACAATTCATTCACCCATTCATGTTCAGATCACATTGTCTAATTGATCAAAAGAAACAACGCTAACGGCTCAGCTGACGTCTGCACTTCACAGTACTTACCATAAATAAAGTACTTTAAAGCACAGTGTATTCCAGTGCCATTCACGACAGATATGAATGTGGGGAAACAAACTTGCAAAGACTAGACATTTGCATGTGTCAGGTATTGTAATCCATCACATTATGACTGCTTTTAATCAAGACAAAGTTGTGTTATCACTGTGTGGTGATGCAGACACACACTTTTCAAACCAATCTGCATTTTAAACTGCATTAGCATGTGACGTTGATGCTTAAAGATGTAATGTAATATGATGTACTGCAGATGTCGTGTAGTTAAAATGAATAGTGAGTCTCCCTGATGTTCTGGCAGATGGCAAATATTTTGAATATATTTTGTAATAAATACAAAAGGACTTTATAATGATAGATTGTCCTATTTTGATTACAGCTGCTACTGTCATGAATTGCAAATTATCTTAAATGTGGAATTTACAATAGCATAACAGTAAATGCACCATTGGCCTTGACACTGAAGAGCTATGTTTCAGGGTCAGTCAACAGTTGAGTTTGTATCTAATCTTTGAAGCTCCCATGTGTTCTGTGTAGTTTGTGGAAATTCCATGCAGAAGCTTCATGTGACAGTTTTATTTCAGGGTTCTAAGATTATATATTACCACTGATTGCATTTAGAAACTTAAACATTAGTGTGCAGTTGCCCACAGAGAAAAGCACCAGTGAGGTTGCAGATTGCAAATGAAATACTGCTCGTCTCAACCTCACCTACAGTGGCCACTAAAAACATGAAAAAAAAAAAAGCACAAGGCTCTCTCTAGAGCCCCGTTTACTGCTGTGGAAACATGGCGGTGGAACATGGATGGCCGCTGCCTCTGTAGATTAGGCTTGTTCTAAAGTAACGAAAACACAATGTGTCTTTGTTTTCAGGTGTTTTAGAGTGCTGCAAGAATGAGTCCAAAAACACAGAAATAAGTTTTCACATTTTTTCAGAATGGGTCTCTGGTTAAATGCCTGAAATAAGGTCTTTGGTTAACACAAGCTTAGGAGATTTCAGGAAACTCCATAAATCACAGAGAGTTGAGGCAGAGCAGTCGGAGGACATCAGAAGGAAAAAAACAAAACATTTTGTCCATGAAATATGAACCTGTTTCACCAAAATCTGGGCTAGTTGGTGCTGTGTGTGATGTACCGCTCTTAAGCGTTGCACACTGTAATGCTACCAGCTAAAGTTACATAGCACAGAAACAAGCTAAAGGGGCCGGAATGGCTTAGACAGACACCATTCACCCTATTACAAGTTACTGTAACATCAAAATAAATTTGAAGCCGTTATTTTAGTTAGAAAGTTACGGAATATTGCTTGAAGACCTGAAACTCATGAAAACCTGAAGCTGTTTTAAAGTGAAAAAGTGAAACATATTCTGAAAAATGTTAACACCATCATTAACTTTGAAAAATGGGAAGACTGTGTTTCATACATAGTCGTGGTCAAAAGTTTAAATACACTTCATATCATGGCAGTCTTCACTTCCTACGATTTCTACAGCTCTCATGTTTAAGTGATGAATGGAGTGGAACACAAACTACTTCGTCACAGAAACATTTAGGAAGTTTGGCTCAAATATGATTTTATTATGAGTCTTTTGAAATGTGACCAAATCTGCTGGATCAAAAATGTACATAAAGCAAAATATCAATTTTGGTGATGTAAAAAGTTGTGTGAATCATATGTTCTTTGTATCATCTTAACTTCTTCTGAGTGATTCTGATTGCTAACAGCTGGTGACTTTTCTGGGCCCATTTTAATAGGACTTGTTTTACACAGCCATTAGACTCAGCCACAAACACTACAATGGGAAAGTCTAAGGAGCTCAGCATTGATCTGAAAGAGCACATTATTGATTTGAACAAGTCGGGGAAAGTCACTTGGAGCCATTTCAAAGCAGTCACAGGTCCCAAGATCAACTGTACAAACAACTGTTTGTAAGTAGAGAGCTCATCGCGCAGTTGTGTCACTGCCACGATCAGAAAACACAAACTATCTCCTGCTGCTGACAAAAAAATTAGAGTCAACCAAAAACAAGTCAAGTGAAACAAGTGATGAAAAGCAAGTCTGCAATGAATTAGAGGCTGCTGGAAGACAGGTGTCAGTGTCCACAGTCAGGTGTGTTTTACATCAACATGAGCTGAGAGGCTGCCGTGTTAGAAAGCTCTTGATCCAGATGCAGCACCTTAAAGCTCGACTGAAGTTTGCTGCTGATCACATGGACAAAGAAAAAACCTTTTGAAAACTCTGGTCACATGAAACTAAAACTGAGCTGTTTGGTCACAATGAGCCGCAATATGTTTGAAAGAGAGAAGATGAGGCCTTTAACCCCAAGAACACCAGACCTTCTGTCCAGCATGGTGCTGGTAGTGTTCTGCTGTGGGGTGGTTCTGCTGCCAGTGGATCTGCTGCTCTAAAGAAAGTAAATGGAATAATGAAGCAGGAAGATTATCTCCAAATTCATCAGGAAAACCTAAAACCATCAGCAGAAGAACTGGTCTTGGTGTTCCAGCAGGACAATGATCGACACACACGTCAGAAGTGGTAAATGAACAGATCAATCAGGCTAGAAATGCAGTTTCGGAACGGCCTTCCTGACTTGAACCCCATCTAGAATATGTGGACTGCTGACGAAACAAGTCTGTGCCAAGAAACCAACAAATTTAGTTTAACTGATTCTGTAAAGAGCAGTGGGTATGTAGATTGATATCAAAAGCACCTAATTGAGGTGAAAATGGCCGAGGGACATTAACCAAACTTTAGAATTACTGTATGTATATTTTTGATCTAGCGGATTTGGACACATTTTAAGAAGACCCATGATAAATTCATGTTTGAAGCACATTTCATGAATGTTTCTGTGACAAAGTAGTTTGTGTTCCACTCGTTCATCACAGAAACATGAGAGCTGTAGAAATCATTAAAAGTGAAGACTGACATGATGAACTTGTTCTTTACAAGTGGATGTAAACTTCTGTCCACTGATCTCTGACTGCATGGCCCTCACCAGAGAAGCTGCCAGCCAATTAGATGAGAGTCCAACATGTCTCACCAGTGGACTGGTTGGCTAAGCCTTGGTGGGACGTCTGTAGACAGATTCATGAATAATGTTGGGTGTGAGAACGATGAACGGGCCCTCGCAGTCCACGTGCATCGGGGCATGCTGCTGTCGCAGCGTGCTGCTGTCGCTTCACGTTGCTGTTTGGGCCATGTGGCTGTCGGGGCTTGTTCATGCAACAACTTCCGCTGAGGAATCAAAAGTGAAGGCAAGAAAGCTGTTCTTTCGTCATATAGCAATAAAAGCGCTCCCTATTGGCGGATTTGCACAACATTTTTCACAAACCGTCATCGGGGCATGGAACACAATTAAAAAAACTTAAGTGTTAATGGGACTGCATTTGATGAAGATATGCAAGTGTAACCCACTCCTGGTTAACACACTGATAATCTAGGTTCGTAAGGAGCTAAGGGAAAGAACTGCAATAACCATACAGGAAAGTACAGACGACAAGGTAGGTTGCAACAGAATGTTTAGTAAAACGAACTTGCAGGTGATAATTCACACACCATGAAGAACAGATTAATGACAATGAAACAAAATGGGCCCTTTTAAATAATAAATCTGGTCTGTCAAAAAGTCAAAGTCTGTGTGTCCTGTGATCACTGTCACAGTAAAACGTCTTTCAAATCCACCGTCTGAAGATTCCTTAATATTCAAGTGTCCAGTGTTCTCATGAATGTTCCTGGTTTATGAGTGAATGTATGTGAATGTGTGACAGTCCTGGCGGCTGGCACCACCCTACCACCAGGTGGAGTATTCGATGAATCGGTTCTGGATTTCAAGCAGAATCACGCTGGGAAGCTCGCCATCAATTGGAATGGATCTCCTGAAGAAGCTCTCACTCCGTCCATAAGACCTGACCTGTTTTGTTTTACTAACAGGAATTTAACATTTTATCTAATCTATTGTTGTACAACTATTACTCCAAAGCATAACAACAATGTAACACTAAGCAGAACATACTGTATAATACTTAATTATTACATTTTAAGGCCTTTCATTACACTTCAGTTCAATAACTTTAAATCTCAATCAATATCTGAATCATTGCACAGCAATATTATACAACCTGCATACGTTATTGTATTCTACCGTAAATATTATAAGCCGTATACCTGCCACATATGGCTCTGCTGACATTTGCAATGCCCACTCTCAAGTGAAAATACAAATACATTTACATAACTTACATCTCTCACAGTAAAATGTTTAACCATTCACTTCTTCAAAAGTATAACACAAATGAACATTTTATGGTATTTCAATACCCCTTTCTCATATAACACGGTTTAGTTGACTAATTAGCAGCATTAGCATGACCATTTTGCTTCCTATTAGCTGCTAGGCCGCTAGCATCGACCATCTCAATAACAGGCAGGCTACTTGACCTAGCATACACGGTTAGCAACATTAGCATAACACTGCCATCTTACCGAGGAAAAACACGGACTTTTCCACTCCAGACCGTCCCAGGATAGTTCACTTATCTTCTTTATTGATTCACTGGCGTGCATAAACTATAAGTTTTAGCAACTGAACTTGATAATTCGCTTCTCATAATGCTCAGTTCGCTATGAGTATGTCTCCTCTCTTCCACACACATCCGATCATACAGGTGCGTCATGATCTGTCAATCACGCCCAGACAGAGGCGGGACTTGACGAACTCTGTGTTCGGACTGGCCTGTCATCTCTCACTTTCTCAGCATAAAAATAGTACATCTAGATCAGCATATCATTACCTTTTATTACCTTTTAACCTGTTTCTTTTCACTGGGTTACACAAGAGTGTCTGTTTGACCACAATTTGCAGGAAATTGTTTTATATTTTGGGCGTCCTTTGGACTACCACATTTGTTTTAATAACCGTTTGTCAGCAGGGTTCACAGATGCTGTGTGCAAAGTTTGGGGCAAATCAGAGAAATTGGGTGGGAGGAGTTCATATCCATAAGTGTTGTGGTGTGGGCACAGTGTAGGCCTGGGCGATAAACCGAAAATTTACCGATACCGAAATTTACGACGATAACCGACGTCATTTTGCCCATGTCGGTATATTCGGTGTGTAAAAAAAAAAAAAAAAAAAGTCGTTTTTGTCTTGTTTGGCTGTGTGTGTGTAGGTAGGCTACCGGTATATTCATGTGTAACTGTTGCCAAAATGCAACCTCGGCTTATTTTGTGAACGAACACGAGTCAAACCTTTGTGTAAAAGTGTAATTACGACGAAAAAGCCACTTTTAAGATTCACCGTAGTTTCGTTTCCAGGTCAAACTCGTTTACAATGGAGGTGCACGGGTCAACGTTTCTGTAGCATCAAAATCGCTATTTTTAAAACACTAAGAAGACTCGACACAACATGAAACTCTGCTCGTAGCATCACCAGGGTCTCTACACATGAACACGAGCATTGAGAACATCGTTTGTGTACACAAAGTTTGCTAAAAAGAAGGTTTTTGAACAACTCACGTTAGCTTAGCCGTCCTGCCAGTCGAGATGCGTCGATCCCCGATCCCCGATGTAACATGGAGCTTTCTCCTTCATGTTACGCCGCACTCGGGGATCGACGCATCGCGACTGGCAGGACTGCTACTGCTAATGCTAACGTGAGTTGTTCAAAAACCTTCTTTTTAGCGAACTTTGTGTACACAAACGATGTTCTCAATGCTCGTGTTCAGGTGTAGGGACCCTGGTGATACTACGAGCAGAGTTTCATGTTGTGTGGAGTCTTCTTAGTGTTTTAAAAATAGCGATTTTGATGCTACAGAAAAGTTGACCCGTGCACCTCCATTGTAAATGAGTTTGACCTGGAAACGAAACTACGGTGAATCTTAAAAGTGGCTTTTTCAGTTCTGGAGGAAACATTGTTACATGCCTCAGATCCTGCCTGAAGCCTGAAATGGTAAACATGCTAGTGTTTCTTAGCAAGAACCTGGAGTAAACACTGGTGTGCAGAGTAGAGTGATCACATGCAACCATGAGTCAGATTCACATCTACAACACTAGTCTGACCAAACAGGTCAGGATATCAAGTCTGCTGCTCCTTTCTGAAGTGCCCTGTTCAAGCCCCTCTTATTCTTAATCATCAGTGCTCTTATTTGTTTAAAAGAGTTTAAAGTTGTCACCTGTCACATGGCAGTGTTATTTGCAATAGTTTTTTTCAGTGTTTTATTAACATTTTTGTTCATTACATTATTTATTATTTGTTTACAAGTGACACTACCTTTTTTTTTTAGGCGTCGGGGGGGGGGGGGGGGATTTTGTACTTATCGTTCATTTATCGTTATCGAGGTGAGTTGCTCAATATATCGTGATATTGATTTGAGGCCATATCGCCCAGCCCTAGCACAGTGCCAAATGAAATTAGACTGCCACCAGAGCGCCACCTAGTGACGTATCGGTCAAAGCTTCAACAGACATCCTCAGGAGGGCATTGACAATAATTGTACCAAGTTTCGTGTTAATCTGAGCAACCGATGTGAGATACAAAATACTTGAATTTAAAGAGCGCCACCTAGTGGTCATCTGCAAAGATTTTGCACAGGGCCTGAGGGGCTCATGGGGAAGTAGTATCCTGAGTTTCATGTCATTCGGTCAAAGCAATGTGGAGATATGCAAGACTTCCTGTTTGTAACGAAATGTGCAGGAAGTTGTTATTTAATAAGTTGAGTATTCTTTGGAATATCAAAATTCTTTTAATAACTTTTTCTGAGGAGGGTCCACAGATGCTGTTTGCAAAGTTTGGTGCAAAGCGGTTGAAATTGCCTGGGAGGAGTTGGAAAAAGTAGGTTTTGGAAATTTTGCGAATTTGCGGAAAAAAAACCTAGGCCGCAAATTTGCGTGGCCTATATCAGGAGATTCAACAGAATTCAGGGAACGCGTGGATATATGGTTTTTGAACAATAGGAACATCGCAGGTTATCTGCTGGGGCCCTAATGAAACTGGCACCAGAGTGCGACAAAGTATATGGGAGTTATTAGGCAAAACGCACTTTCCTTTATTATAGCGCCACCTGGTGGTGGAAATTCACAACGACAACAGATTATAAAATTTTCCGGCAGATGTGACATATACTCCAAGTTTGGTGAGTCTTGGGGTATGTTCAGGCAGTGAAAAATGTGATCATTTGGGCCCGATCATGGTTATTATTGGTACTGGTTATCCACGACACCCCTACATTGGACAAAATAATATTCTGGACAATAATAATATTACATCCTGATGAGGATACTAGAGGTACGGTTCATTTTACGTAATGTCTCTCTCCTTCTCGCACATACCTGTACAATACACAGGTAACAGTTAGGTCTACATGAATACACATATCCGTTAACACCACATTTTTATACATCCAAAAAAGCAACAAAAGATGTGTACCATATTCATATGATAACCTGTTTGTTATGTCTTGTGTTAATGTCTGAATATTTTGTTATACCTTTGTCTGTCATTGATCATATTTGTCTCCTCGCTTTGAGAAGCTTAGTACAATACATGCTGAGGGGAACACTAATGAACAAAATGCACAGCTAAACTGACAGATATCCACTAGCACACCCCTTCCATCACCTTCTTACAGGCACATTACAGTATGTACATTAGCTAATGGATCATCATATAGCTACCCACACACTGCCACTGAGTTGATTGAAAAATTAGGTCAAAAACACACGTGACTAAAGTTGATAACAAATTCTCATTCCAGGGTTGCTGCGTTTGTCTAAACTGCTGTAATTTTTGTCTGTAGATGACTTCACCACTAATTATGGTGATCACTTATTTAAAATTGCCGATCATATTATGCTTGTCAGACTAAGTGTAAATGACTCAGTGCTGGAAAGAGTACTAAAAGATCTGTACTCAAGTATGAGTACAGTCACCCTATTACAGTATTGTGGATGATGGTTCTCAGTCATCCAGGTCATGGTAAATCTAGGTGCTGTATCATAGGCAGCTGGACTTGTTTCAGTTTCTTGAAGGTATTTCACCTCTCATCCAAGAGGCTTGTTCAGTCGTTAAGTATTACTCAGTTACAAGAGAGAGTTTTAGTTACTATTTAAATATTGATGTTTAACACTTTATCAATAGCAGGCAGTCAATCAAAGGGTTTTCTGTTTCAGTCTACAGTAATCAGTCTAAATTACTCCTGTGCTGTCCTGCTCAATGGTCATGGTCACCCCCCCCCCCAAACCTGGTCCAGCTGCAGGTCATCTTGTTTTGTTTTTTTGTCGGTATGTCAGGTTTTTCATTGGCCCCTTTGTGATGGGAAAGCCTTATTGGCTACACAACTGTAGATGAAAGTTTTGGATATTCTTTCTAATTGTACTTAGTACTCCATGATTTTAAAAGTAAATGAGTAGATTACGTGGTGTAATGCATACTTACCATAAGTACAATTACAGACTTGTACACCAAAAATGGCTTGTTGACACTGCCATTATAAAAGGACTTGAAACACCGATGGTTTTACATAACGGAGGAACAATAAATAATCAGACACAAAGTCTTGAGTTTCTCGACTGGCATGCATCAGCTGCAGTCCCTTTATTTATAATTTGCGGCACCTGTGTGCAACTCCTCCCATTTCAGCAATCAGGCAAAATCAATCAATGTAAGAACAAACAAAACTCAACATGGCTTAATTACAGTAATTTCCATAGATGTAATGTGTTACTTCCACCCCTGCTCAGCATACAGGAGGAAGGTGGCAATAATTTAACATACCTGCTGTCTGTCTTTTTCATCATTGCTAATGATTGTGTTTATGTTAATTCAGCAGAAAGTTACAGTGCTAATATCACCCCAGGCTTGCATCTGTTCCATTCAGTATGTATCTCGGTTTGGGGTCATGGTTCAGTACCAAATGTCATGAATGTTTTTGTGACAAAATAGTATGTGTGGCTAGTATGTGCCACTCATTCATCACAGAAAAATGAGCGTTGTAGAATATATAGAATGTAGAATACATATATACATATATAGACGATTTATTGTTGCTTAGCAGCACAACAGTCTGGTATATTCTACTATTTGAAGAGGCCAGGATCCCACTGCAAGATGCCAGCAGTAGGAGGAAGGAAATGTAAAACACACTGAGGCTTAATCTACATATACATCACTGAATGGAAACATGACAAAGAACTCCACAGTGTGCCTTCAGTAACACGGTCTTTGGGCTGACATACGTACATTTCATATTGACAATGGATTCATCTCTGTTTCATTTAGGGACTGTTCTTCGATACTCTTGGGAATGACAGGATGTTTAACAGGATGCCACAGGACCTTCAGTCGCTGATGGACAAAAGGATAATTAGATGAATGAATGATAAACAAATTCATGCTGTTTTTTACTGGTGGCAATATGAAGTATTAAAAAAGTAAAGCAGAGTAAAAATATTAAGCAGGATGTTTTGGTGTGCTTACCTGCCTGAGGGTGCCCTCTGTGAGACAGATCTTGACGACAATCCAGATGGGTACTGGAACCACAGAGGAGAGGGCGATGGCCCAGCCCAGTCTGTAGGCCCAGTCTGGGTACACGTAGCCCCCACTGGATGTTAGAGGCGGGTAGTCCAGAAATGAGCAGATGAAGCAAGCCTTGAAGAAAATGCAGAGGAACAAACTGGTACTTGTGTGAACAAACAGGCTGTAATACTAGCTGTTTTTATACTGGACAGCAAGCCGCCAATTTGGCTGTCCTTTTTGTGGCTAGGTCCGCGAATTTAGACAGAGCGCAGCATATTGGGGGTCTGTTTTGGTCCGCCAATATGACGCCTCAGAGGGTACACTTTTTGCCACCTCCATTGCTATGTAAATCCAAGGCGTTGATGTGCCGGCAATTGCGTGACATGGGCGGAGGTGTCGATGACGTGTGGACTGTTGTGCGATCCACAGCCAGGAGTTTTAAAAGCAGGAAACAGCTGTCAGTTCATCACTTCATCCGTGGACGTCAAGATGAGCAACTGGAAAACCGCTGAGATCCGGGAGATGCTAACCATCACAGCTTAGAGAATCATTAACAACCAGATCAAGGGGACTGTGAAAGATGGTATTTTGTACGAAAAGGTCGCCAAGGAGCTTAGCCGACGTGGCTTTCGCCAGGAGAAAAAGCAGTTGTTTTACGTCACTATTCACGCCCAACTTCGTGCTTCACATCATGTCATATGTTTACGCCTACCCCAGTGGCGGCTTTTTTGCAAAGGAGGAATATTACACCTCCGTTTCACATAGACAAGGCGGCAGATTGCAGCCTTTACCTGGCTGCAAATGTGGCACATTTTCTCTCTAAAAGGGGCTACTGTGAAGCCCCCCAGCTTCATGGAAGTACAACTTTCATTGTAGCTTGACATTGTGTTGCTTCTGAGGTGGTATAACATCTTTTGTTGCCTCAAGTTTTGCTTGTGAAACTAAGTGAGCTGAAACATTTTTGCCCTTCTGGTGCCAAGTCAGAAATTCCCCATGCAAGCCAATTTATGAATATATTCAAGATGTTGTGAAATATTTTCATAATGTTTACTGTTACTTATACACATGTGACTTTAAATTCATGTGTGCCACTAAAAAGCTGAGTCAGTAGCCCTTTTCACACAGAGATTCCGGTTTGTCACCACAGCGAAGGCTCACCTTTACGCCACCTTTGTTTGTTCACACTGAACCAAGCAGTGCGGAACCAAAAGAGGCATGACGGTACACATCGTAATGTTGACATCTGTGTGTGTTTCCCACGGTTTCCACCTGTAAATCTAAACATGTGTCCGTCGACTGTTAATAATCATATGGATGTTGTTGTAATGTGTTGTGTCACGTAAATGGTGACATAGAGAGGAGGGAGGGGATTGCTAACTGCAAAACAGACAAGCAGTTAGCTAAAATGATTATTTACATGAGGTGCAAGGTAGCATTGAGGTAGGTTGGGTTGGATGCAATGACCATCAACAGGTTACTTATTGTCTGTTTCGGTATTGTCCAGTGTGGGGGGGCAGGGGGGCAGCGGTGGATGGGAGTTTAGGAGCTAAACAGCAGTGGGAAGAAAGGTTGCTCTCCTCCTCTGCTCTGCAGCCCGGGCAGCAGAGCAGGCATCCTGAGGGGAGCTACTCAAACGCTGGGAACAGAGCATTATTGATACCATTCAGTAGTGGTGCAACGGATCATCATTGATCCGTGATCCGTTCAGATCAATATCTTCGGTTCGGCACACACGTGATCCGCGGATTGATTTATGAAAAAAAAAAGTTGTGCGCATGTTCAATCCACACACTTGTTAAGTGCAGCGTGGTCATGGCGAGCGGAGGAACGGAGGAGCTTGAACGCCCCGCGTCATTTAAATCCCCTGTATGGGAGCATTTTGGCTTCCCTGTCAAATATAATGATGAAGGAAAGAGGTCAGGGTCGTAACCACCATTGAGGACACCGAGGTCATGTCCTCTGTACTTTTTTCCTTAAGTTTCGTTTCATTAACACCGAAAGTAAACACGGTCGCTACGTGACTGCAGGTCTATTTTTAGAACGGCAATTAAATGAATCGGAGCAAAGATGCGGCGTGGTGGTAAGAGGCTGCATCAATCCAAGTTATCATTTGTTGCAGCAAGAAAGGCAGAGGATGATCAGGCAAAGAGGAGGAAAGGTGAGAATTGTAATAAGCTAAGAGAATGAGAAAAATAGTGAACGAGCCTACAGATGCAGCAGATAGCCAATAGAGATGCTAAACTGTAACCTACTGTAAATGTAGCCTAGGCTGAAAAATGAAAGGACATGCAATGAATCAGAATATTTTAAGGCCATGTTCAGTCACAGTATGAATTATCCATCAATAATATTATTTGGATGTTTGGATGGATAAGTAATAATGTAACTAAACATGGCATTAAAGTATTAGGTCAAATTATAGTAATCATGACTCAGTAGTATACTTAGTATACTTTTCATTTTAAAAATTCAACAGAGGATGAGACAGGAGAGAGAGATGAAGAGGTTGAAGGGACAGAGACAGGAGAGGAGAGAGAATTACATAATAAACGAAAGACAAAGTTATGTTTATTTGTCTTGTCTTTTTTTTTTTGCTGATCCGAAAAATGATCCGATCCGTGACTCTGATCCGAGAAACGATCCGAACCGTGAGTTTTTTGATCCGTTGCACCCCTACCATTCAGCCACAAAATGTGGCATTCTGTCTCCCCCTTCCATTGCATTCACACCCTGGAAACCCAGTGAGACCATTCAACCCTGGCTCGTGTCTCGTGACACCTCGTGTCTCTGCTTCTATGTCCACCATTAACCAAATCGTAACTAGTAAAGTACATGGATGACACAATTCTCCTGTGCCTGCTCACAGCTCAGTACTGCATGAGTTTGTGGAGTGGTGTGATAAATCGGCCCTGGAGTTAAACATGGAGAAGACCAAAGAGATGGTGGTGACCTTTTCCAATAAGCAGAGGGAGCTGGCTGCAGTTGCCGTCAGCACAATCTACGGGAGGAATGTAGAGATTATGCACCTTCCTACAAGCTATGTAGATGTAATATTAAACTTTTTTATTTTGATTTGTGTCTACATAAAAACGTTGTCATTTTCACCTTTAAAGGGACTTTGGGCAGTATCAAGAAATAAGACCCAAAAGTGACACGACGGCCGTTGCGGCCGTTAGGGTAACTGCAGCCATCAGCTGAGCTGGTGCCGGAGCGCGCATGAACTCTTCACAGCAGTGAAGCTTCCCTACACACATGAAGCAGCCGGCTCACTGTGTGTAGCGACACACAAGCGTGGCGATTTACCATTACGGTTGATGCAGTCTGACAGGGACAGGCAAAAGCAAAGACGGCATATTGGGGGACAGAAATATCGTCTCTGATATGGGATTGCTGTGTGTAAGCGGCTAATGTTACTACACAGACAAACACACCGTTAGCCTGTGGCTACAGCCAGCTGCTAACGTCACCTCCTGGATAACAGGTTGGGCTATAGGTCCCATATATAAAGGGACATATTTCTAACTATTCGGTTTCAGATTAATGGACCATGGAAAATGCGCAGTCTGTAACTACTCAGTGTTACACAGCGGTGGACTAAGTTACAGCTAACGCTACTTTGCACGTTAGGTCACTGCGAGTCTTCGGTGATCTCATATGATTTTCAAATCAAGCTCTAAACATGACACGAATGTTTTATTACCTGGTTACTAGGAAATGAGCCATGTCAGCATCTGTTTTCAGTCCCAATTCAAGTTGAAGCTGCCTCCATGAGCCGAACGCGTATCCAATGTGTATCCGGGTGCCAGCCCAGCTTTGGTCGTAATTTCGTTTCAACTCGACATGCTGCTGATAAAACCTTTGTTTTCTTCTTAGTATGGCTTTTTAGTGGACTTTGTGGTGGTGGGTCGTTTGCTGGCCATAGCAGAATCCATTACTACCCAAACACTAGTTTGGGTCCACTGCGCTTGTCTTTTTCGCGTATCCAAGTCGAAAGCCGTCGAGCATGCGCATTCAGCGTCATCTGACGTCACGTCCGCAAGACTGCGCGGGAAATTCGGACACCTATTTGCAGTACATTATGCAGCACACAGCCTGTTCAAGGCAATGGAGAGATACGTGGGTGGGCTCATTCTTTTTGGTTTTGAACACTTCATCACCCATTAGCATTAAAAAACTTAAAATGCATGTTTATTTTTTCACAAATCCTGCCCCAAGTTCCTTTAAGACAACTGACAGATTGGCCTGGCAGAGACACTCTTCACCTTCTTATTATTGGTAGTGGACTAACCCTAATCTCCACCCCAATTGTTTTAATTCAATTTCTGCTGTGTGCGTGACTCCTGCAGCAGTTAACAGTGTGTAACTCACCATACAGATCAGAGGGGTGATGTAACGCCAGCACAGTTTGAAAAAAAGCCACGGTCTCTGTCCTGTCATATCTTCAACCAAATCACACATCCGGTCAACCCCTGCATGATAAATACAGTTTGT
The DNA here is from genome assembly GCF_965226575.1 of Pagrus pagrus. NCBI lineage: Eukaryota > Metazoa > Chordata > Actinopteri > Spariformes > Sparidae > Pagrus > Pagrus pagrus. The sequence continues at coordinate 34,154,967 of NC_140192.1, forward strand.
TAGCAACAATTTAAATGACTGGACCCTAACCCTTGGTGGTGAAGCATGGTATAGTTCAGACTCATGGGTTGGCCTGTAGTCACTTATTGACTCTAACCTAGTGAAGTTACGTCACAAACATAACATAACACAACACAAGTTACTTAGGTAATGTTTGGATGTTTGTAACTGAAGCTTCAAAAGTAGCGTAGTTATTTTAACCTTAACTACAATGTTGTCCTAAACATAACCAACTTCTTGATAAAATCTGACCTAACTGTGACTGTACGGCAAAGGTCTGGTACACCTGTCGCTGGTACACTGCAACTCTCATGTTTGGGAATGGTGATCTATGTCGTTTAGGAGTCACTGGCAAACAACCTATTCAGCGGTTTTGGTATGAGGATGTGTAGGCCTTTTCAACCCTTTTACATAATGGGCATACGACCTTCTGCATTGCCACTGGCCTTTAATGCTGGACATAAATTGTTAGGTGCAGAACAATCGAATTTAAACAGAATTGTGAGGATTATGTGTTGAAATCTACACCCTGGGGACTGGGCAAAGATAAGTGGATAGTACAATTACGTCTGGTAAATTACAGAATAATTGCAACATGATTTTCACACCACTTACCGAAGGCCCAGCCAACAGCAACACACTCGACCAGGGACACAAATAAGATACATGCTCCATTACTACCATAGTAGTCGAACAGCTGGAACATGTACACTCCTCCCTGCACATCACAGAACAAAATGCTCCTTCAGTATGAGAATATGTTGAATGTTAGCTGATGACTTTGATTTCACAGGTGTGTAGTACCTGAGTGGTGAGTGAGATCTGTATGAGGAAGCAGAAAGAGCAGAAGAAGATGAGGAAGATTTCTCTGCGCCAGGGTCTACGCATCTGTACTGGGAACATGTCAATCACTGACGATGTTAAAGTTTCCAAACCTGCAAACTAGCACACACAAGCAGACAGAAAACAGAACAACTTCAGCAAGTTCAAAAATGTAGAGTGGAGAGTCTGGCTGGGTCTTAATCATCACTACATAATTACATTTAATTTCCCTTTAATTGCTTCTGGCTGAGACAAACCAGCCTCCTCCCTCTACCAGCAGTACCTGTAGGCTGTTAATAACCTGAGCTGAGGGTGGAGGCCTGATGCTGACTGATGTCTGCTCTTTATTCATTCTAAACTTCACTCAGCATTTTGTTATCGGGGATATAATTATTTACATTTGAGGTCTGTTTCCTCAGAGATATTGATGTGTTTAAAGTGATTTTGCTGTTGTAAATATTACTGATGCTGCTCTTGAAACAATATAGATGCATGCAACTTCAGGTGCATCATTTGATTTGTCTCAGTGCACACTACAGGAACTGCTGTTACAGTTTAAACAATACAAATGATTTTCCTAAAAAGGAAACCAATTAGTTGTGTCACAGTGTGTGCTGTGTCACTTTTGTTGTATCGTTTTCGTTTCCCTGTTGTGTTTTCCTGACCCGTTTCCCCCCTCCTTTCTCCCTCACCTGCTCCTTCCCAGTGCGTGTGTGTGTGTGTGTTCATGGGCGTGCTTCTGTGTCCACCATTAACCAAATCGTTACATAGTTGTTCACTTAAGAGACTTGTCTTGTCTCTCACTCCACAAGCTCATGCAGCACTGAGCTGTGGTGATGTGAGGGGCCTGAGAGCAGGGACAGGAGAACTGTGTCATACCCCCGGGACGCCGGCTCCGCTGCCCGGGCTGCAGAATAGAGGAGGAGAGCAACCTTTGTTCCCAAGGCTGTTCAGCTCCTAAACCCCCATCCACCCCCGCCCCCCCACGCTGGACAATACCGAAACAGACAATAAGTAACCTTAAACCTAGTAAAGACAACTTTCTACTGAGGCAAGTAATCAAACTCATCAGCTGCAAGTAACCTGTACTTAGAGGTATGAGTGAGCAAGAAGCATCTGCATAACCAGCAGTAACTTGGCATCATTCGGCAGCTCTCGTCGAACACACATGCGCAGTTGCCCACTGACGACGTGCTTTGAATGAAGCGGTAAACCGTCAACAACAAGGCAGTTGCTGCAGCTAAGTAGTGTCACAGTAAGTTTCACTGGTTTTCTGTGTAGCAAACTTATAGTCGTTATCTTTGCCATATAATTTATCCGTAAGTCCAGGTTTGAAGGTTAACTTTATGTTTAATGATTTAGCCATGCCTGGGACTCTCTAGTCGAAATTATAATGTTTATTTAGTGGCGTATTTTCGTTGTCGCTGCGAGTCGGTCCTTTGCAGTCATGTGAAGGCTAAAGCTGACCAGGCCTTCACGTAACGTTACTCGATTTAAAACTCTGTAAGGATGTTGTAACATTTGGGGATAACTGGAGTTTCAGCAAACACAGCGTGCTTATTAACGGTTGAAAAAGCAACTGTGCTGATCTTTTAGGAACACTCTTCAACTCGGCAAGCATGTAATTCATTCCTCAGCTCTTAAACAAAAATAATGAGTTTCTCGTTGTCCATGGCCCCTTTCTTTAACATGGCGGAGATGTTTTAAGTTTACTGTTGTCCCTTTTTATACTGGTCGCATATGTAGCACGTATGTTTCACGCTTATCAACCTGTCAGCGACAGTAAAGTAATAACTACTAAGTTAGTCGCAGACACACTTACCAGGCATGATGCACGTGAGAATATCCATAAATCCATCTGGGACAGGATGAAAGTGTCACTCTTTAGAAATTCAAGATCTCATCAGTCATCAATCCTCTCTTATTCGTCTGTTTGGAAACTTTTTCATTCAAAAAATAGTAATCCAGGCGAGTGTCATGCTTCAGCCAACTCTGTTTACCTGCGCACAGCTGATAGCACACAGCTGATGGGATTGGCTACTGTTATCAGCTGTGGCCCACGTGACCTATCGTCATCCAAAATAGGAAGCAAAAGCATCATGGGAAATTGAGCCCAGAAAATTATATTCTGTACAGCCCTAATTTATGCTTGTGCTATGAGTTAATTACAGTTTAACTGATTGATTGTTTCTTTTGTAGGTTTCTGAAGACAGACACCTAGCTATGCATTGGAAGTGTAAGTACTGCTTGTTTTCTTCTGAAAAGAGGGCTCAACTATTCAAGCACTACCGCTTAAAACATGGAAGCTACGCAAGAACTACTCCAATTCCATGCCTCCACACAGATTGTCTGTGTTCATTTAAGTAATTTAATGCCCTCAAAGTGCATTTAACAAGAAATCACTTCCATGAAGTACATGATGGGCAGACGAGTGGGGCTGATGAAATCCCTGTGATATTCAATTGTCCTCTTTGCACTTTTGAAGAACCCTGCACAGAACTCGTTTTTTTCCCCCCATTTGCACCAACATCTAAAAAATAAGGAAACTGTGAAGTGTCCATATGAAAACTACGTTTTTGAGAGCAATGTCTACTCAACATTTAATGCTCATAAATGCAAAGACCATCCGCTTCCCAGTCAGAAGCGGTTGAAACCTGACATTGCCATGCACACCTCATGATTCAGATCCAGGCGTGTCACAAGATGTGCAAGAAGTTGAGGATTTTTCTAGTGATCCTACAGACCAAGACAAAATTGAGGCAGAAGCTCAAATCGAAAATTTGGATAATTTACAGCATCAACTTGAGCATAATTTAGCCTCACTCTTTCTTAAACTGCAGGCAGTCTTGCATTCATCTGACATGGCAGTACAGGAGGTAATTCAACAACTAAATTAACTTGTTCTTCTCTCAGAGCCCCTTTTGCGTAATGCCATTCAGCAAATTCTCAATGAACATGGTGTCAGTAACGATTCAGTTGTGAGAAAGATTGTGAATGCTGTCAAAGAGAATAACTTGTTCTTGAAAATGACTGATGCTGGCCAGTCACTCTCCACAGCCAGTAAAAGACCATCATATTTTCAGAGGGAATTTCCTACAGTCATGCCAGTTGAATACAAGCTCAAAAAATACTTACAATCACTCTTTTATGTGCCAATTCTGAAAATGTTATAAATACTATTAAACAGAGCTGATGTTCTAGATAAAATTATTACACATGAGTGCACCGTTGATGGATACAACACAGAGATGGCACTCACTATCGCGGGAATGATTTTTTTAAGACTGAGACCTTAAGGATTGTGCTTGGCCTTTACATTGATGAGTTTGAGATAGCCAATCCTCTGGGCACTTCCAAAAAGAAACACAAACTGTGTGGTATTTATTGGGTTCTTGCCAATCTTCCCTCAAAACATCGCTCTCGTCTTCACTCTATCCAGCTAGCAATATTATGCAAAGCAAGTGCAATCAAACAACATGGCTATGCAGCTGTCCTTCACCCATTTCTTCAAGACCTGGTCACTCTTGAAAAACACGGTGTCTATGTTGAGCAGTTAGGCGAGTGTGTGAAAGGAACTGTGCTCTATGTGTCAGCTGATAACCTAGGTGCTCATTCTTTTGCTGGTTTCCAGGAGAGTTTCACGGTGCAGCACCCCTGTTGATTTTGCATGGTAAAGAGGAGTGACATCCAGCAAAGAGAGGTCCGATCAGGAGCATTTGAGTGCAGAACCAGCCAGGATCATGACAGGCAAGTTTCTGATGTTTTAGAGAATCCAAATCTGACATTTCCACACTGTCAGTGGGTTTCCACCTGACATAATGCATGACCTCTTGGAAGGTATCATCCCTGTTGAGATGTCTCTGTGCATCAATGAATTGAACTCCAAGAAGTACATCACCCTTGAGTCCTTGAACAAAGTCATCAAACATTTTCCTTACAAATTCACAGACAGAACTGGTCAGCCTCAGATTATCCCTGCCACATTTGCCTCTAGAGGTACGATTGGCGGTAACGGCCACAAAAACTGGGCACTCACAAGACTTCTCCCACTCATGATTGGTTTTGATGTCCCAGAGAATGATCCAACATGGGAAATTTTAATGCTTTTGAAGGACATCTTAGAACTGTCAGCATCATTTAGACTAACAGAAGATTCTCTTGATTTCCTTGATGCAAAGATCTCAGAGCACAGAGGTTTACTTTTAACAGTATTTCCTCACTTCACATTGCGCCCAAAGCACCACTTTGTGGAACATTATCGACAGTTGATGAGGATGTATGGGCCGCTCAGAGATATGTGGACAATGCGCTTTGTAGGAAAGCATAAATTCTTCAAACAAGTCATTCACAACATAAAAAAACGTCCCACAAACTCTGCCTGTCCGGCATCATAGAATGATGGCATACCATGTGAACTCCTCCTCATTTTTCAAGCCATCCATCAAAATGGACAAGGTGTCACTTTCTTTGGTTTCATCTTTACCTGAGAATATTCAGAACTTGTTGAAAAAGAGGTATGCATCTCAGAACACTGTCCTTGTAGCATCGTCTGTGAGCGTTGATGGCATCAAATACAGTTCAGATATGAGTGTGTCTGTTGGTGCTTGTTCATGCCTACCTTTAGGCAAATTCACAACATCCTTGTCATTAACAGTGATGTTTTGTTTCTGTGCAAACATATGACATCATGGTATAATGAGCATCTGCGTTCTTATGAGCTATGCAGTCATGCGTCATCAATGTCAGTCAACATGCTCTCTGATCTGAATGACCCAGAATCAGGGGCTGTTTGTTACCCTTAAACACTATATTTTGTGTTGATTGGATGCTGAAGATTTTGACACTTTATGACACTTGTCAAGTGTCATAAAGAACTGATTTTTTTATCCTCTGTAGAATCACAACCAACAATGGAGATGAGGACTACACTAAAGATAATAGTCCATGACAATGACATCAGGAAAATTACACTCTCTGGGAAACCACACACACTTGACTCACTTGTTGAACAGCTTGAGGAGAAGCTGGGGCTTCAGTATAATTTCTCCCTCCAGTATGAAGATCCTGATTTCAATAATGCCCTCGTCAACCTCACTGACATTACTGACCTGCCCGACAAACCCACCCTAAAGATAATCGCTCTGGTTCCAACCCCCTCACCAAGCACAGCCAGCACGGATGACACAGAGATCCTCTCTTTTTCCTCCCCTGAAAGTCGGTCATCTCTTACTCGACCTTCATGGCCAGACACTTTTGAAATTCCTTATTTTCCTGTGGACATTGAGTACAGATTACGCCAGGGAAATCTTCTGTATATGAGAGACAAGACATATCTACAAGTATCCAGGGACATGAAGCACGAGATACTTGAAAAACTTGCTCGATCAAGGCATATCCCAGCGATCAAGAATTCGATGACGTTGCAACTGCACTGATTCAAAAACATCCATGCCTCATTGAACCAGGCTCTGCCAATGGATGTAACGGATGGAAAAATAGTATTAAGTTCAAAATGGGCAACTACCGGACCAAACTGCGTTGAGCTGGATGTACAGATGTGCCCGTAAATGAAAGGAAAAGAAAAGGCCAAGCTCCTCACACAAGCATCAAGAGACCCAAACTGTTTGAAATCAATGTTCAACCCAATTTCCCTGATGGTGAAGATGAGACCAGTATAGAGTCCAAACGAAAGGAACTTGTAAAGGAGATGAGGAAACGGCATCCAACTGCTGCTCTGATAACCAAAAACATGGACTCTTGGCCTTGAGTAGACGAGAGTTGGTGAACTTGGAGCCTCCAGTGAAAGGCACAATGGAAAGGTGGACTCTTTACAGAGGGTCAGGTAGTTTAAAACTCTTCCTGTCTTTTATGCATTAAGTTTTTTAGTTCTCATGTAATTCATTATTTGTCACATCTTTTATTAACTTACAGAATTAGCTTCAGCATCCTGCTAGTGAAAAGTAGTCCTAAGATTTTAAAGATCCCCGCCAAACAGGTTTTAAGGTGTATATAAAATCCCTATTTTGAATAATAATTTGTCAGTTTTTTCCTCAAATGTTATTATTTTTTAATTTTTTATTATTATTATATTATTTTGATAAAATCCTTAAAATTATATCTACTCCTCATTGAAATCCCAATATTTTCTGCAGATGAATGTGAAAACCGCCTTTCATTGCCAAACTCTGCACAGTGAAGCTCAAACATTCAACTTTAGGAACAATAAGAAAAACATTTTTGAGTGGAGGGGGACTTCATGATCATTGTAAATCCTAGTTCCAAAGTGTCTCATCAAATATTAACAAAACACTTAATCACACTTGGCAGAAACAGCATTGCACTGGCCTCCAAAGATTGGATACAGATTTCTAATGTTTTGTTATTCTTTAATGTAGGTCCAATATCACTATATCTTAAATATTAATTTGTCATACTTTTCCTTTAGATTCTGGCAGAGTTCTGTCGCTTGTCAAGCAAAAACATGAATACAGATTTCTTCAAAGAACTTGACAAATACACTCCTCGCTTCTTTGAGATTTTCAAGAGCAAGGGGGGAAGTGTTGGCCAGAAACTTCAGAAGTATCTGCAACAAGTCAGACCAGAGGTAAATTAATTTTTCATTATGTGGGGAACAAAATACACAACCCCGTTGTGTGTGCAGAGCTATTAATTGATTGTCCTTTAACACAGGAGTGATGTGTGTTTGACATGATTTTTCAGAGTACAGATATTACTGCAAAGCAAACGGCAGTCCTCCGTGGCCTTCCTGTGATCCTTGGAGATGAGAACACAGACTTCTTCAAGACATGCTTTGTAAGTCGTCTTTATTACTATTTTTTAATTCCACACCACAGGATGTCCACTCTATTTAATCCTGCTCCTTATGTCACTTTGATAGCTTTAGTTTTAGTTACTTTTCTTCCACTCAGCCTGAATCAGTGCTACTGTACTTCTTACGTGATGCACTGATGACCTATCCCCAATCAGAACACTTTTAGTGGTATCTGCTGTCTTTCAAAAGGATTCAGTCGCAGTTCCCTAGCGTCACCATGTGAAACCCAAATGTCTTCAAGAACAAAAAAAGTACAATGAATTTCACTTAGCTGATTTTAAGTACTTTCACTTTGCTGATTTTAAGTAGAGGGGTTCTACTGATATCTCTTATGACCGTATGAAGTGCAACACGTAGTTAAACACAAAAATGTTATGAACTTTCCCTTGCAACAACATCAACACTTATTTATTGCTGATGCTCTTGGGAAGTGCATGCACTATACTGTCAGTGGACTGCCATAGGTGTGACAGCTGCAAACTGTAGGAGTTTCACATTCCCGTACTACACTGGACGTTTACTCATCAGCCTCCTGTGGTAGTAGCGAGTACATTGCCCAGAAGCCACAGTGATGAAGAAGTGTTACGTTGTACTTTTAGTGGCTGTTTTGTGTTTTCTGCCATATAAATTCAAGGTGACATCTGATATGTAATTTTGGCGTTATTGCTGCTATTGTTGTTAGGACTGCGAAGACCCAGACATGTCTCACACCCCCATCGGGATCCTGACCATCATTCCTGAGGACAGACAGGCCTCCCCTGACTCACTCCACCTTGAGTCTTCAGGTACTGCAATCATTTTGGAAGGAATAATTGTCATGGATGACCTTGGAAATCTTCCACATGCCCTGTGCTTGCTCTTTGGACTTACTTACGCTCTGAATTTGGAGTACCCTCAACAACTGAAGTACACCTTTGACTTCATCCAAAGGGTGCTTTTCTCAATTGGACATAAATCCCTAAAACCAAAAATACAATCACTCAAAGATCTTCTGATGCAATGAGTGAACGTGTTCATGATGTGAATGTGACGTGACATGGGTCACGTTGATACCTTTACCCTATTGGAAAAGTGATTTTCTTTTTTGTTTGATCCTTTTTTGTGGGAGGGAGCCTCATCGCACTTTCGGACTACTAAATGGTTTTATGTTCATGAGGAGAAACATGAACACTTACTTTCCTTTTAGCTTTTTTCCTTTTGTGTTAATGCTGACATGATTGTGGTGACATTGATTACCAGCATCAGGGCTTTAGCCAGTTATCTCAGACTTGATATCTGTTGAAAGATATATCTGTTGACTTAGTATCTGTTGAAAGTCAATCTCTAGTGCAGTGCTAAACTCATCCACTAAAAATTTTAATCAGAAAGCTCTGAGCAGGTTTCAGCGGGAGCTGTCTTAAACATCAGGATAACAGTTGCACATTCAGTTGAAATAGTGATCTTATTTTGCAGTCATGCAATAGGTGGATTGGAAACAGTTGAGCTATATTTGCTGTTCACTTTATTGATGTTAGGATAAATGTTAGGCCCTGTAATTGACAATTAAGTGTATCTATAGTTTGTTTCACACCATACGCAGAGATATTTAAGCAGAAATTCTCTAAGTTTTCATGACTGAGGGCCGTTTGAGGGACTCAATATTAGATTGAAGGCCGCCCTAGAAAAAAGTCACGTGTCACTTTTTTCTGAAAAAGTATATGGAAAAGTTAGTCTTTATATTACATACAAAGTTTGTAATACAAAAAAAAGGTTAGTGTTTATATTACATACAAAGTATGTAACCACACTTGAGAACCCCTGTATTTAAGGTAAACTTAGTAAAGTAGTTTTCAGCCTGGACCCTATTTCTTCATGTATTTGTGTTCTGAACAAAAAAAGTTTAATTATTAAACTTTGTTTTCCATTCAAACTGTTGTCTGTTGTCTCTTTGTTTCAATAACTTATCACTTTTGGTTCAGCTTACTTGAACATATCAAGGCACCTGGTTTCCTGATATTTTGCTAGTAATATGAACGCTTAAACTTGTAAGGATAACTTATTTTTACGAGTACTGCTTAATTAACATAACTCACAAGTTTAAGTAGTCAAAATTGACATTTTATAGTCAACCTAACTAATGATTTTGAGTTAACTTCACTCAAGTTTACTGCCATTATCTGAGTTGTCTAAACACAGTTATTTTCAGCTATTAACACCTTAAAATGAATTAGCTACTTTACTTGGAGATTTTGAGGCAATCGGTTTCCTGACTTTTTTTTAAGTAAAGTGAACTTGTTTTTAAACCAATTTACAGTGTGGAAACCTGGTAATCAACCACAAGAAACGTCTGACCTCTGAACTCGCTTTATTCATGGCCAAATAGGTCACTTGTGTGAATCGTTCAGATCTGAAGAGTTATTCTTCTTTTTTTGGGGGGGGGGGGGGGGTGTATGAGTGAACTGAACTGCGTTGAGCAAAACCAATGAAGTACAACTGGGGGGGAAACAAAAAAAACTGTCAGCCAGTCCCGAGGGCACACCAGTGTGCTGCTGATCTATGATTGTTGATTCACCGCATCAATCGAGTCATGCGAAGATGCAGCTGAAAGTTGGAATGAAGTACGAGTGTCGAAACATCTAGGGTAACGTTAATATTAGCTAAAAAACATTTGCTTTTTTTGTTGGCTGGCTATGCTTTGGGCATATTTAGCTTGGTTATGAACTGTCTTTTTAGTCAATGAACATTAGCCTTATAAGCCTGTAAAGGCATAGCCCTCCTGTCATGATGTATTTTGAGCTAACATTACATGTTGTTAGCTAGCTATAGTAAAGAGGAACCAATATGCAAGTCTGGTCGCTTTTCTGCTGTTTTGGTAATGCTCCTCTCCTCCATGTGCATTTGTTTACAACAAAGCTGGCTAAAAAGCAATACATGGAGCGGTTGATAACGTTATATAACATATACGATGTTACACGTGTGTATTTGTGTAGTCTTAACCGTCATAAACAAAAGTTTGCCGGTTACGGTGCGCGTTAGTGTCGCGGTGCGCGGAGAGGAGAGCTGTGACACCGGGGCGGCGACCGAGTAACATTCATCTCCGTCCGCATAGCGCTCTCTCTGTTATTGGCGTTCGCACGCGCACACACACACACACACACACACACACACACGCGAGCAGTGCACGGTAAGAGTGAAACTCATACGGTCCAATGGCGCCGCCGCCCCCCACCCCCGCGTCAGACGATCCGACCACTCGCCACAGTGTCCTTACAAACCTGTGGGGAAACACTACACTGATGTTTCAAGGTTGGTTTTCAGCCATGAGACGCTAGGTGGAAGGCAGAGAGCCTCCATTCTCACTTGTAACAACTCTCAAGTCATGTAGTTAACTATCACAATTATCACAATTAGTCTGGAGCTTTTTAATTAAGGTAAAAATGTAGCATAGCCACGGGAGAAATCCTGCTTAGTTCCTCTTTACCTAGCTATAAATTTCATCATGCTGCCTTTAAAGGAGACATATTATGCTAATTTCTGCTTGTTGACATGGGTCCTTGATGTCTAAATGGACTGATAGTAACATGCTTTGGTCGAAAAAACCGAAGGATTGAGCACAGCAGGGTTGTTTACACACCAGTTTCACAGCCCTGCTCTCAGCGGCCGGATTCTGACTTTTTTTTCATTATGTTAATGAGCTACTGCGTGCGCCGCCCACTTCTTCCTGCCGACCGGAAGACATGAGGACGGCACCGCGGGACCATGGCAACGAGCGACACACAGCAACTTTCAATAAAGTTGAGAAAAAAAACAAAAAACAACAACAACGAGCAATACACAGCGCGGCGCAGCTTTTCAGTGTCCGTGCCTGCATATAACTGATAGTAGCACAGCAGACATGTAGCAGGTAGCCCCTGTCTCCAGCTCCAAAACAAAGTAGTGATTGCTTTACTGCAGATAACGTTTTGGTGCTCCCAGGTCTCTCATGCCAGCAGCTAACGCTACAGGCTGTAGCATTAGCTGTACCGTTAGCTGTAGCCTACAGCTAACGCTACGGCTAACGCTACGGCTTAAGCTTAGTTTATGCTTCTGCGTCGCGGCGACGGCGGAGCTACGTCGTCGACCCTACGCCGTCATTGAGCATTCGAAGTTCTGCGTCGAGGGAACGCGTTGGTCTGCAATTCACCGCCAAGCCGCGAGGGGGGGTGGGGGGGGATTGGTTTCGGGGGGTTCTTGCTCTCTTGCACTGCAGTTGCGGTCAGAGCGGATATGCTGTGTAGCATTCTGGTCACAGTGTGGGGCTTACAAGCTACATGCTGCACAACACCAATACTCCTCCTGCCCTGCTGGGATCTCACAAAGCATGGAGTTCACAAGCAATAGGAGACAAGCATGCAAGCAGCAGAAGTAACTGGCGGTGTTGTTATACTGTTGACCGGAAAAGCAACTGCTGGAATGACGGTCTGAGCGGACCAATCCCAGTCCTTGCCGTTCGCGTCTTGACGCGTCGACGTGACGCGTAGTCAGGATTTTTTGGAGGCGCACGTCAGGCTACGGCGCAGGGTCTGCGTAGGGGTCTGCGTCGACGACGTAGCTACGCCGTCGCCGCGACGCAGAAGCATAAATCAAGCTTAACGCTACACACGTATTACATATATACCAACACACAGAAAAACAGTCAGAGTACAGTCTCCCAGAGCCATGACATCTGCCAAACTACAGCAGCTCCTCGGGCTGTCACACATTCAGCAGTGCATTCAGACAAGACACGCTTCTAGAAGTTTGCTTACACACTGTCCCTTAGCACAACATGCTAATGAATGAACGTAGCTCACTGGCTGTGAATAACAGACCAGTTCATACCGTTTCCTCTGCGTGTTCACCGCGGAACAGCAGCTAAACGTCCGCGAACAACTGACACACACAACTGAGACGATGTCACACCCTCTCCTCCGTTTGTTCACCGCAGAGCAGCAGCTCACTGTCCGCGAACAACTGAGACATTTCACCCCGTCTCCTCCCCATGTTCATGGCCGAGCAGTGGTTCCCCGGCCGGTTAGAAGCGATAAAATCTCAATATCCTAATTCATTTTCTCAATTCACCGTCATGTTTTAAAAGAGTGCTGATATGACAAATAAACGTTTCGTATCATTAACATTATCGTGAATCCTACGGCCAGTAAGCCCAGCGTTGATAACTTCACATGTAATGTTAGCTCAGCCTCATATTTACACCCACGGTTAGCGTTAGCTCATGTGCTAAACGGCCAAAGTAACACAAACTACACTGTTTTTTAAATACTTACAGTTCCATCATTGACAGTGGGTATGGATCCATGTTTTAAGGGACAATCTCGTTGCCAGTCCAGCGTTGTACTGACCCTGGTTGCTGAAACAGTCCGGGGTGAAGTGACTGGCACAGACCATAACGCTTCTGCTCACTGAAGCTGGGACCCTGATAAATAAAAAGTAGCCTCTTCGCTCTGATATCCTCTTTGGTAGGGAGGCGATGTAGCGAAACAGGAGGATCCGTGTATCCGATGACAGAGCAGCAGTGCTTGGCTTTCGGGTTGTACATGGTAGCGGTCAGGCTGTCGCGTACAAGTTAGCGAGGGGAAAAAAATGGCGGATCCTCGTTCAGGTAGCTGGCGTAATGTGGGAGGAGATACGCAAAGAGTATGCAAATCACCCGGACTGTTACGTCACAATCCGGGTGAAATCCAAACGGCTCGTTTAGAGACTCAATTCCTGACTCTGCCAGGTACAAAATATTGACTTAGTTGTCAAAACTCATGCTTAGGGGGTGGGGAGGCACTCCGGATACGCAAATATACATACTAAAGCAAGGAAAAAGTCAGTTTTGCATAATATGTCCCCTTTAAACATTATTTTAGCTAACTTGATCAACTCTGCATTGATTTCAGAATGAGGGAGTTTGAGGAGAAGGATGCACTGACAGTCCGTAAACTGGACTCAGGTTGTAAGAGCAGTTGGAGGTGGGCTTGGTTGAAAGTGGAAACTTCAATTGAGGTGAAGCAAGTAAAACATATGTTTCCATTGTCAGATATTTTCACAAAAATTGATAAAAGGGGATGCGCTATTCTGTAGGTCTGATGCTGAAATTGGCTATAAATGCACATCCTGACTGTCGATAAAAAAATAAACCTACCATTAAAATTATAGACCGTTCATTTCTTTGTCAGTGGGCAAACTTACAAAATCAGTGAGGGATCAAATAATTATTTCCTCCACTGTATGGGCTAGTCACTACAGCGTCAGCTGCAACCTCAGGACAGCCGAACGAAGACTTAGGGAGTCTCTCTGCGTAAGTCTGTCGAGGAAGTCCAAGTAACTCACTGTCCACCACAGATCGCAGCCATGAGTCCCAGCCAGTCCCAGTCAGGACATCTATATGGAGAAGATTTCACCGGAGACCCATTGCTCGAGGCTGTAACCCAGCCAATCTCTGTTACCCAACATTCTCCACCAGTACTGAACTAGTACTAGGGGGGCTATGGAACTGCCAGTCTGCAGTCAAGAAGCCACCCCCCCAGGACTGCTCACTCCACTGAGACGGCCCTCCTCACATTGACTGAGTCCCTCTGTGTCGGCAGAGCCTCATTCCACTCGTCAGTCCTCATTCTCCTCAACTTATCCTCTGCGTTTGACACAGTCAACCACCAAATCCTCCTCTCCACTCTGGTCGAACTTGGCATTGCTGATTCCGCTCTAACCTGGTTCACATCATACCTGACATATGGCACCTTTCAGGTAGGGCTGGACGATTAATCGAATTTTGATCACGATTTCGACTTCTCACGATCATGAAAACACTGTAATCGAAGAAAAACTATTAATGTGCCGCCGCGCGGCGTGTATCCAAATTACTGCGCTGTAAAAGCACAGTGAATGCACCTGTGTCGCCTGCAGCTGCAGCAGTGAGTTTGTGGATCAATTGTGGAGCGAGCGATTGACAACATGGCAGAAAAGCAGCCTGAGCCTTTAGTTGAAAAGAAAGGTAGGACAAGTTTGGTCATTTGGAGACATTTTGGCTTCAAATCATTGGACGTGGAGCAGTAAGAGATTGTTTGCAAAGTTTGTCACGCCGTCGTGTCCGCACCCCAGGGCAACACGACAAATGTATTTATCCATTTAAAGTTCAGCCATAAAGTGGTCTATGACGGAGCAAAAGACCCAAAGTATTGACGGAGCAAAAGACCCAAAAAGTGCAAGAGCGTCAACTTCAGCCACCGCCACCGCAACACAGTCCTCCATTGAGGACACTCTTTACAATGCCGCTCCATATCCCACCGGCTCCCGGCGACAGCGAGAGATAACGGAGGCTGTGACGTTCATGCTAGCTAAGGACGTGTGCCCCATCAGTACAGTTAGCAACCCAGGGTTCAAGACACTGGTCAAGACTTTGAACAAGCGGTACATGTTGCCATCCCGCAAGCACTTCAGCAGAGTTGCACTGCCTGCTTTGTATGATAAATGTTGCAAAAAAATGTGTCCACTGCCGAGTATTTTGTTATAAGTATTAAGTTATATTTAAAGTTGAGTTTTGGTGGCCCAATAAACACTTTTTTTTAAATGAATGAATAATCGTGTTTATTAATCGTGATTTCAATATCAATCAAAATAATCGTGATTATTATTTTTTCCATAATCGTCCAGCCCTACTTTCAGGTCACGTGGAATGGCTCCTTGCAAAGCATGACCCCCTCCCCCACAAAAAAAAAATAAAAAAATGCACTTCTTATGTTCTTACCCTTAGCACTTAAATCATTGCACTTAGGTACTTGAGTTATCCTTGATAAATAGCAGCTACTTTGCTCAGATGAGGGCTTGACAATTGTTTGTATTTTTTCTTTTCTACTTTATCAACGGTGATATGTTGTGGTTTCTTTCTTGTGACAAATGTACTTATTGTAAGTCGCTCTGGACAAAAGCGTCTGCTAAATGCCCTAAATGTAAATGTAACAGACCAGAGTTTCTGGCTGGCACTCTAAGGGGGAATGATGTTCTCAGACAGATTCAGAATGAGGGTGAGAGCCATCTGGTGCCATTCACCACCTCTTTTAAGCCTTCACAAAACGGGCGTCGTCACACCATGATTGGCTGAGAGGGAAATGCCCCAAGCTGCTTCCACTCCTCAATCAGGAGTCAGTCGCCCCGCCCTGCGCACAGGTGATCTCAATCCCCTGCAATTAGTCTTGAGGGATTTTTGAAAATCAGCCCAAAACAAAGAAAGATAGCAAGTCTCAAACAATTGGACTGCTACAACTACTCCATGTGCCTTAAATTGCCCCCCAGGGACAAATAAAGTATTGTTTAATTAATATAATTATTTTCTCTACTGTATATTACTGTTGCTTTTAAATGAAGCAAAAGTCAAGGGTTAAGTCAGTAAATATTTCTGGAATAATTTGTAGAATACTCAATGACCAAAATTATGGATAGCTGCAGCCCTAATCATATAAAAGAGGGTTCATTATTATGAGCCTAGACACCAAACTTTAATTCTGCTCGCATGTCATCTGCAATGTGTACAGACTCAATCCATTTTTCTACCATTTTGTCTTCCAAACAGACCATTTTACTGGCCACTCAATAAGAAAGCTTACAATATCTACATTTATATATAAACCTATAAAGCCAAACCTTCCAATCAGGCCTGTGACTGGATTCCAAAATTGTGAGGATCAAAGAGAAATTTTTGGCAAATTTAGGCAACTCTGAGGCTGAGCAACAAAGTGTAGAACAGGAAGACAGACAGTTGACATCATAATGTTCATTTTGCATTAGTTGAGGCTTGAACTTACAACCTTTGACACCTAAGTCCATCTTCTATCTCACTTAGTTAACTGGCTAGTGACAGATCATGTGAGGCTTCACAAAGTGAGTAAGCTATACACTGTCATGCAGGCATATTTGTAACCACTGTAAAAATAAAAAAAATCTCTGCCTCCACATTTCCTGTCTCTCACTGTATTATCCATATAGGCAAAATGCCCCCCAAAAAGATTGGTTTGAAATACTGCTCTCTTGATTTAATCTTTGTTTTGCTGTGATTTTTTTATATATATGTTTCCCACTCACTGAACTAGATCACTGATCCTGTCTCCTACTCTCAGCTGGATCAACTTTAAGTGATTCTCCTTCTTCAGTTTAAATGGAGGGTGTCAATCAGCATTAAAGCACATTACCGCCACCTATGTTTGGACTGGAATTACATCACCACAAAACAAACAAAGTAATAAAAAATTCAGTTATTAGGAAAAAAATCTGAAAATACACATATTGCATCTAGACAGCATGGAGATGTTGGTAATTTGTTTTTAAAAATGATTGATTTGCTCCATAAGTGAATAACTGATGTTTAGCTATGTCATTACTGCATTGACTCCAATTGTTCACATGAAAGAGAAATTTAAAATGCTGTGAAAAATTCAGTTTTTGAGGCTCAATTTTTCATAAATCAAAGGAGGAGAGAGGAAATAGGTTTAAGAAGTTTTACAGTTTTTGAAAAAAAACTGAGTGATGTACTTCATGATTTTTAATAGGTTTAAATGTACAAAAGTTTCTTCAATATTGAGTTCTGAAGCTGCAGCAAGTATGGTTGATTTGTTATGATTTTTCAAAGTTTTGAACTTTAGACGCTTGCTGTAGCACCACCATCAGGACTATTGGCTTGGGTTTACAGCTGAGGTAATCTGGCATGAGACTGGACCTTTGTGCAAAATTTGGTTAGCTTTCATCCATGGTCCAGTCCAAGCTATTTGTTTTTATTTAATTTAGAGGCTTGCTGTGATGCCACCGTCAGGACAATTGTCTTGTGTTTCATGTTGAGGACATCTGATATTTTGATCTGTCATCATCATCATCCTTGCTGGGTCTTTAACCCACAACCCCTGACACCAAGCACCAGCTCCTAACTCACTGAGCTAATTGGCTGGAAGTGAGACCTGCTGTGTGGCTTCATTTGTCGACTCAGGGAGTCACTGTCTGGGCAGCTGTTGTCATGGCAGATTTCAAAAATGGTCAAAATGTCAGAATTTCTGTTACCTGAACAAAAATCTGATAATACATAAATTGCATCTTGACAGCATGGAAATGTTGGTGATTTGTTTTTAACTTAAAGTGTTTTGCTTCATAAGAGAAAATTTGGTGTTTAAAAATGCCACTCTTCCATTGACTCCAGTTGTTCCCATGAGAGCAGAATTCAAAATGTTCTCAAAAAATCAGTTTTTGAGATAAAATTCTGATATTTGCCAAACTCCATGCACTGTAGGCTTAATTTTTGATAAATCAAAAATCCGAGAAACAAGTTTTGTGGAGGACGGTCTGAAGATGCTCTCTAGCAAGTTTGGTGACAATTGGGCAAAAATTGTGGGAGGAGATAAGTTTTACAGGTTTTGAAAAAAACTGAGTGATGGACTTCATAATTTGTAATGAGTTTAAGTGGACTAAAGTTTCAGCAGTATTGGGGCTACAGTTTGGTGAAAGTTTCAAAACTGTAGCATGTACTGTTGATTTTGTAGGTATTTTTAAAGTTTTTAAATTTAAACGCTTATTGTGCCCCCCCCAGGAGGAATATTGACATGTCCTTGGAATTAAGTAAATCTGGCATGGGGCCGGACATTCCTGTAAAGTTTGGTGAGTTTTCGCCCATGGGAAGTATGACTTCCTCGGAAGAAGAAGAAGAAAGAATGAAAAAATTCCTAGTAATACAATAGTAATGCAGCTTAGCTGCCCGGACCCTAATAATGCTTGGCACATCAAATAAAACATTGAGTAGGCTAGACTACTACTGGTGGTTGACTGTGGTATAGGTGGTGGGAGCCTGACTGGTAAAGGCTAAAAATGCCTTTAGTTTTGTAATAAAATTAAAATATCTAAACAATAAACATGAAACAATAATGTTTTAAAAATCTGGCCCTCCGACAAATATAGTTGGTAACCCCTGTGCTATGGTCTACTGTCTTCCTCAGCAGTGATGTGTATAAGTGCCCCTGCTATTGAGGAGGCATGGTTTGGAATACAGCTACTTCATTTGCTGCTAACAACCAAAGTATTGAACATTTGACCTAATGATGACATGAAATGAAAAGTCAGAGGATCACTAAAATCAAAACATGCTCCGGCCAGCTTGGCTATATTCACTGAATTGAATCCACATATAGCTGACGGACATTGAGTAAGACATTTCAATAAAAAACAAAAACGTTAACTTCATGGTGGCAGTGGAGGAAAAGTCAGTAGAAGCTATCTTCTATGGTCTACAAATAACACAACTCACAATACTGCATTTGTTGCTTCAAATGTTTTTGAATCATATTTTAGTGTACTGTTCATATTTTAGCTGTTAAAACAGAATGTTTATGACCAGACAGCTGCTTTGTGTGCTCTGTAACTTTATTGGGTGTGTTGCCCAGGCAAATGTCTGTTCAAGGTGGAGCTTTATTTTTAATTTAATGCTGAATAGTTCAATCAGTAATATAACATCATACTGTATGTTCTATTTTTGAAGAGCATGTTTTAAACGGGCACCACACTAGTTATATTAAATACTCCACATATGGGCTTTTTTAATCTGCAGTCTTACATAGGTGTTCACCGAACTAGCATATCTTCATACATTAAATGAATACTGTGCAAGTCACCAACAGTAGGTCTGTGTTGTGTGTCTTCTTCGTCTTACCACTGAGTCAAGTCCCAACAGAAAGAGCATAATGAAGAAGCAGGCAGCCCACAGTTGAGGAAGGGGCATCATGGCTACAGCTTGAGGAAAGGCGATGAACGCCAGCCCAGGACCTGTGGGAGTGAGGGGGCATTTCAATTGTTGTCCTCTCCACTTGCCAAAGATTTTGGTTTATTTTGTTGTAGACATGTCTAGGGAATAGCTCTAGAAGATAGATTAAGTTCTGTAAATTCTACACTAGGAAATTCCTGCTGTTTTGTGAATTTTATTGTGAAGATGTACCCTTTGAAATATTAGACCATGCTTCCTAGTGGTCTGGATGACTTACTTCTTAATGTAACGTCATGAGGTGGCCCGTTCTGTAATCTTTGATGAGATTTACTTCCCACAGTGCATTTCTTTGATACATTTTTTTTTCCCCCAGAAGTAATCTCATCTAGGTTCTTGAAGACACATTAAGCTCTCACCTACCTTTGTATTACATTTATACTGTTATCCTATTTGTATTGTGTACATATGCGCATTGATTGATATATGAACTTTTCCTGTCATGGCGTCTTTTAAAAAAAATGGTTTTCATTCAGTGACGTAGATTTTTCCAAACATGTGAGTGTACATTTGATTCTCATGTCTAACAGAGACAGCAGCTTTGGGCTTCAAATCATACCTGATTTGACCACCGTGTTGATGGGAATTCCCTGTTCATGGGCCATGAAGCCCAGAGATGAGAAGACTGCGAAGCCTGCAACAAGGCTGGTGCAACTGTTGAGCACACACAACCACAGACTGTCCCTGCACACAAACAAACACACACACACACACACACACACAGAGAGAGAGAGAGAGAGAGCTTGGCATACAGATCAGGACTGGGTGGGAGAATGTACTGACATGCTATTTAGTAGGTGTTTTCAACCTGCAAGTTTTGCTTCACAGGCGAACAGACTTTCCAACCTAAAATAGCATGGTACACCCATCAGTGACACAGCATTATTAAAAAAAGCTTGGATTTAGCTCATGTTAGTGGAACTACTGATCACATGGCTTACCTGTAACAGTTGTTTTTGACTTTGTTGTAGCTGCCCAGTGTGATTAAGGTTCCTGATGCAACACCATATGAGAATAATATCTGAGCACAAGCATCCAGCCACACCTAATTAACAAAGAGGAAAAATCATAGTGTGTCACACAGGGTTTTGTTTTAGCCAGGTAAATTCCAGTAGTAACTGGCCCAAGGCAGGTGTGACACTTATAGTGGTATATAAGGTGAAGGGTTTTTTTCAATTTTTTTATGATGAACTGTACCACTTGAAAGTGGCCATACTTCACAAACAATTTATCCAAGGTGTCTGACCTGAAGGTCTGCCAGACGAGAAGGATCTGGATACATGTAGTAGATGACACCCTGCAGGGCTCCTGGCAGGGTCAATCCTCTAACCAGCAGGATGACCAGCATCACATAGGGAAATACAGCCGTGAAATACACCACCTGAAATTTAAGTGGTTATTTAGCATATTGCTAGCCATATACAATCACTGCATCAGGTTCTAGAAGCAGTCATTCTTTTCTTCTGTTAGTGCTGGTTACTTCTTTGAGAAACATACATGTTTAAAGAAAGTTTCAAGTCCACGGTTGACACACAATTCGAGTAGGCCTGCAATGCTGTCAGTCAAAGAAAGAAAAGCTGATACTGTTACGATCCGAGTTTGTGTTCTCTGGTCTCCTGTTTTATTTTGGAAATGTTGCCCTCATGTGTCTTGTCTTGCTTTTCAGTTCCTGTGTTTTTCCCTCTCTGTGTTTTTCTGCTCCTTCCCTCACCTGTCAGTTTCCCTCCTCTCTCCACCTGTTCCTCATACCCTCATTAGTGTTGTCGGTATTTAGTCTTTGTTCCCCCTTTTGTCTTCGTCAGTTCATTTCGGTTCCCTCCATCTTGGTCCGTGTTTTGTATTCTGTATTACTCCGTGATGTTCTGTGATGTCCCGTTCCCGTTTCTGACTTTCTCTGTGTTAGCTTGTTAGCCTGTCCATCTTGGTCTGTCTTCCTCCGTGTTTCCCCGTGATGTCACCCTGTGTTCTCCACCAGCTTCTTCCTCAGTGTTTCCTCCAGTGTCTCCTCGTGTCTTCCGTTTGGTATGTTTCTAGTTTTGGTTTCTGGTTTCTCTTTTGGTTTGTACTTTGCTTTTGTTCGCACCTTGTTTTAGCCTTTAGTTGCTACTTTGTTTTTGTCCTTGTGACTCGTTTTGGGCTTTTTGTTCTCTTGGGTTTTTCAATTCAACTTTGTTTATGAAAAACTCGCCTTTTGTTTCCCCCAATCCTGCCTCCTGTGTGTGTGTGTGTGTGTGTGTGTCTGCACTTGGGTCCTCACCTAACTAAAAACCATAAATCATAACAGATACTGCTTTGCAAATATGAAGCCTCTCGTTAATGATGTTTTTAGCATATGGGCATCTTTCCTGCATTCTCTTGACAGTTGGGGTGTTTCTCCATGTTGCTTTTAGCTTGCTTACAGTTGCAACCAGAACTATGCACTCAGTAAAGTAAATAAAACATATTTAAATCCGCTAGACCCAGATTTTGATTTGGATCCACATGAAATTGTACTCACTCATAGATACTGCCGTTCATCAAGACTCATGTGTCTTGAAAAAATGTGGAAATCCTGCCGGCCAACCAACAGCAGAGTTAATCATTAAAATTATTATTATTATTATTATTATTATTATTATTATTATTATTTTTACAAAAAAATGATCTGGTAAGGCCATCAAGAGAAAACGACATTTCCAAGAAGACACAGAAATAGTCAGAAAGGCATACATCTCTGACAACAGTTCTAGAAATATTGACAACCATTAATAAGCAAATCCAATTTCCAAATCCAGTCCTACTGCAACAAATGGAAAGTCTGGTAGCTGTGTCTTTGGGATTTTCAATGTGAATGTTACAATTACCAGTGATAACAAAACACCTGTTGAGTTAACAGAAAGCAGCTCAGTGAAGATATCAACGACATTTGTCGATGACCTTGAAGGCATATAATTCATTAATAGCAGGATTTTGCAATCCAACTGTTCCCTGATTTGATAAAAAAAATATTTTTGGTGGAACTGCCGACATTTTCTAATCCAGGCTCAACACTCAACTATTTTCTGTTCATTATGGTCTCTCCTGACTTCACCGGCTGGAATCTCAAATCCCCTACTATTCTCCTCATTGACTATCCTCTAAGGATACACGTATGATTTTTTTTTAAATTACTCCCCTCAACCACGTCATGTCATTGACACTATTACCTGTATATCTCTGTGTGTGAGAGAGTGCTTATGAATGTGTATGTTTCTTTTACATGTAATAAAGCGTTATGCTGTTTTTCCTGACTTGTAAAGTGTACAGAGACTCTTTGAATGATGTGCACATTAAATAAACTGAAACTGAGGATGAAGCTGGAATCAGAGAATTTTGACTTAAATAAAAAACTTAAACCATTTAATCAATTACTAAAATTTGTTTAGTAGATAACACCTAATAGATTCATTGAAATATTGTTGCAGCTATAATTTATTATTCCCGTCCTTGTGAACTGGATTTTAAAGATGTCAGGAAGAGTTTGCTGTATTTTGTACACAATCAGGTGGTCAACACCTTACCATTTATTACACATCCTCCAAAACGCATTCATCAAAGAAAATGAGCAATATAGATGGTACAACTCCATGTTACATAGTGTAAACTGTAGAGGTGCCAGTCACCTCTACACAGCACTGCTGAGGTGCCCATGAGCAAGGTACCACACTCCTAAATTATATGTGGCAGCTGTGTATCTCTGACATCTAAATGCATCTGTGTGTATTTTGGGCCCATGTATGTGTAGTTAAAATAAAATATAAAAACTGCATTTCCCCAAGTTAGATTAATAAAGTGCAAAATTTAAACTACAATTTATGGTTTGGCCCCTAAATTCTCACACCAAGCTTTACAGACCTTTCCTGTGGAGCGGACCCCTTTCCAGATGCAGAAGTAGCAGGCCACCCAGCTGGCTAGGAGACACAGCAGCAGCTCCCACTGTACTGTACCAACCTCCTCTATTCCCCTCGACATGGACAGCACTCCTCTCCTGTGTTGACACACCAGACAGTCAGTGATGTTACATGCATGAAGAGTTACTGGTAATATTTCATTTTACAAGACCACAAATTAGGTGAATTGAATTGGAGTTGAAATTTACTTGTAATTTCCCTCAAATTACAACAATAATAACCTCAAAATGTATAGAAAATGATTTAAAATAATATTCTGCTATTTTCCAGTAAGAAGTTAATAAATAGCTGCTAATTTCTTTTATACATGTCCAGGTAACTTCCAACTTTTTTTTGTTTAACTTCTGCTGACAATGACATTTCATTTCAAACTATTTTCTGTCTGACTTCCCCTCAGCAGCACCAGTTAATTGAAGTACTGTAAGTTGTTGCAGCTTAATTTCCGACTAGTTTTTGCAGATCAGTCCGACTTTGGAACAATTCTCCTCAATGTCAGTTTTTTAGCCTCCACGAATTGATAATTATCAACAAATACAACTTAGTGATCAAGAATCAAGTGACTTATTTCACATTTGTGGAGGTTCATTCTTTAATTGCCTATTGAGGACTAATAATGTCTGCACACCACTTAAGTTAAGTGTCACTCTGTTTATATTTTGAGACAACAATACATTAGCAAATAGATTAATAAAAGTTAAAAAAAAAATACTATTCACAATCACAAGTACCTGTGTAAAATAAATATGTGTGAATGACAGACAAAGAAATAGAGAAAGCAAGAGCAAGCCTGATTGTTGATTGATGAATTGTTGAAAGTTTAAATGGTTAAAAAAATGACTGATCATCAGAAACAGTGATGTGTCGGTCATGAACTAGTTGACTCTATGAACAATGGGAGAAAAAAGAATCTTTGTGTAACTAATTTCTTAATTTCTTAAATGCTTAAGTGCAAAATTGGCAAAATAATGGCATAATTTTAGAAGCCAAGTGGTACTAGAAGAGCCATTTGGGAATCCAAAGTGCCGGCTGTCATTGAGCTGAGCCAAATGAGCTGGCTCCTTCAAAAACGATGTAATTCTCAACACTAGTTGAAAAATAGGTGGCAACAACTCTCTTCATTTAGTTGCCTGCTGAGGGGACGTTAGACAGAGAGTAGTTGAAATTAAAAATGGCAAGATCAGCAGAAGTTAAGCAGAAGTTTCATGGAAATGCATTAAAGAATTACAAGCGATTCATAATATTATTGCTAAATAATATTGGGGTAATGTTCAACACATTTTGAAGAAATTATTGTGGTAATTTGGGGGTTATTTCAAACACATCTCATATCCTGTATGCTGCTGGGTAATTACCACCTACTTACCATGAAATATGCAGACATGTGAAAATTCAACAACAAAATAAGATAAAAGAATGCACTCTATACTTGATCCATTCCTGTTGCCCTAATAACCCTCTGTTATGTATTAATGTTTTTAGTGAGGTGAGGACCCAAGTGCAGACACACACAGGAGGCAGGATTGGGGGAAACAAAAAGCGAGCTTTATTACCCAAAGCTGAACATACAAAAACCAAGTAATCCAGATACAAGGACGAAAAACAAAGTAGCAACTAAAAAGCTTAAACAAAGTGCAACAGAAAAGCAAAGTACAAATCAATGAAAGCCACAAGGAACTAAAACCAGAAGCATACCAAACGGGAGAACACTGGAGGAAACACTGGGGAAGAATGCTGGGAGGCAACACGGGGGAAGACAGACCAAGACAGAGGATGACGGACGAAGATGGACACAGGCTAGGTCAGGTGAAATCGGAAGGGCACGGCAACAGGAACGGGACATCAAGGACAGGAAATGAAGAAAGACGGAACATCACGGAGGGAAATGAAACAAACTGATGAAGACAGAAGGGGGAACAAAGACTAAATACCGACAAAACTAATGAGGGGACGAGGAACAGATGGAGAGACGAGGGAAACTGACAGGTGAGGGAAGGAGCGGAAGGAGAGAACACAAACTGGGATCGTAACACCCTCTTATTATAACTTTGACTCACTCCCAGAACTCAGAGACTGAAGACTTGTCTGATGTCCAGTTTGCTGTCAGTTTGCCACTGTCTACTGCAGTCCTGTTTGCAGAGGTGAGCTCCACACATCTGTCTGTTGATAGGAAGACAAATGATCACATTGTTTATCGATCTTCATATCATGTCACTGAAATGCTCATCAGAATGATGATAAGGTGGTTCTTATTTTCTGTCTCAGCACATAATTTTTTGGTAGTTCAATTAATTTAAAAAGGAAGACGGCAAGGACAGGAAAGAACAGATGGTTACGTAAAAATAGTTGGATCTGCTGCACACTGTCTTTGTTCCCATAACCCACCAGAGGAGATTGATTTTGATTCCCACATACCACAATAGGTTAGGGATTTCACATCTTAATAATGTTTTCACATAATTTTTCATACACACATAATCTTGACTCGTACAATATAGATTCAGGAAGAAAAAGGAAAATCTGTTCTTTTTCTCGGTACAGCATTGACATTTTGCAGACTTGAGACGTCTTTTTCTAGTTATTGGATTTTCAATGTAAATAAATGGCTGTTTTTAAATCTCTCTGTTTTCAAACTAACTCAACATTATTGTTACTTTGTCTACATCCTTTTTACATACAAACACACACACACACCACACCACACACACTTACACATGCATTGAATTAATTTTACTGTCTTTGTGCAAAAGAGATGAAGATTGAAATATTACATTTATTGCATTTCTCTCTGCATGCGTCACCTTGTGCTACTGCAGCCTTTACATGTATTTGACAGCATTTCATTAAGACTTATGCAGAAGTCATGATGGCAATCTCTCTAGATTGGACCTGTAACATTACTGTATCACTTTCAACACAGCACAAAAGTGATCAGGGTGTGTATTCAGAGATGAGACCAACATGTTGATATGACATTAATGTAAAGGGGTGCATGTCTGTTTCATATTGTGAAACCTTTTAGCAAGGTAGCTATGCCCTTTTATTTCACTAATCTGATCCCCACCCTGATTTGATACTGACCTGTGTTCCATGGATTGCTGCAGGTGGCCCAGGGCAGAGGGCCTCTGAAACAGTAGATGAGGTAGAGGAGCGCCCAGGCCAGAACTATGCTGTACAGTCTGGAATACAGCTGGATCATTATGACAGAATAGCCTGTCCCTGCAGTGGGACAACACACACAAAAAAACACAGTTTCAGCTCTACTTTGATAATAGTTGTCCCAAATAGTTTCAGGTAAATCATTTGCTTTGGCTATGTTCAATTGTAATTGGACCTGCATTTCTATAGCGCTTTTCCAGTCTACTGACCGCTAAAGCGCTTTACAACACTTGTCAGATTCACCCATTCACACACATTCATACACTGATAGTGGAGGCTGCCATGCGAGGTGCCAACTGCTCATCTGGAGCAATTTGGGGTTAAGTATCTCAATGACACTTGGACATGCAGCTGGGGAGCTGGGATTCGAACCAGCAACCTTCTAATTGCTAGTCAACATTTAACATTTTAATGTAATGTCTTCCAACCTGCATTAAAAAAGAAAAAATATGATAATACTTCTTTTCATGGGCATTATATAAATACTTTGGAGCAATCCCTGCTGCCACAGGACCATCTACCTTGTTAGCTGACATGACTTCTGCTGAGGGAAATAAAGTACCAGATTTGTTATTAGTTCATTTGTCAATTATATTGTATGTGTGTGTGTGTGTGTGTGTGTGTGTGTGTGTGTGTGTGTGTGTTTAAGTCACCGGTAGAAATGGTGAGCTTCGTTCAAGCTAATCTGCTAAATTAAAAGCTGTTCACACACTGTTGTGCAAAGAGATGGGCAGTGGACACAAAGCAATGCTTCAGTGTTCAAGACGATTTATTTGTCTTTATACAGCACCGGGTTGCATGAATGAAATGAAAGTTTTTGAACTCCTTCATCAAACAAACATAAAACATACTGTATATACAGTTATTTAGCCTATATACATACACATAACTCTTAATCAAAAGGCTTTGCTTCCTTTTTCAATGCTGATGAATGTATTTCTGTCATAGGTAATACTTGTATCAGGACATCCTTTATAAAATAATTCAAAACTTGTGTAAATCAACAAGTGAACACAAGAAGTTAAGTTTGTAATTAACAAATGTGCTCCTGTGGGATTTCATCGTAGCACATTTTCTGCCCAAGACTTATAATGTAGATTGAAAATCTTTTTTGTATGTAGCTAATTTTACAGGTACAATTTCTCTTTGAGGACTTAAAGAATAAAGTATGAAAGCTTCATATCACGTTATTATGTGATTGGTAAGTCTAGCTTTTAAATCCAAATTTGAAATACAGGGAAGCAAGAAACAGTTGTAATGTCCGTAAGGAAAGTAGACATTGTGTTTATAGAAAAAGGTAATCATTGCTATTCCGATGTAGGTGCATGTACTTGATGCCACCCCCGTATACTGTAAGTCAGTGCCCTACTTATGTCTGGACTGCCACCAACAGTCTGGATGAGTATACAGAGGCTGTGACGTCATACATCAGCTTCTGTGAAGACTGCTGTATCCCATCACGCACCAGGGTGAGTTATAACAATGACAAACCCTGGTTCACAGCCAAACTCAGACAGCTAAGGTTGCAAAAGGAGGACGCGAGGAGGGGTTTCAAGGGTTGTGGGGGGTTGCCGATTGCCTATAAATTAAATACACAGAATGGAAACTTAACATTGAAACTAATTTTGGTGGAGACTTCTCTTGTTTTTTTTATCTTCTTTGTATCTAATGCCCTGCATACTAGTCACTAGTCACACTAAGTGGTCTTTCTTATTTTACATTTACGTGTCTTTCTATATTGAAAAACACTTACATATGATAGGCTTATTCTTAACTTGCATTTGCATTTTTATTAACATTAACCCAAATGGCTGACTCCGGTAATATCAGGCTGTTATCTTGGAATGTGAGGGGTTTAAATGGTCCACTAAAACGGACAAGGGTTTTTTCACACTTAAAGGGATTAAAGACAGATATGGCATTTTTGCAAGAAACGCACCTACGTGACTTAGACCAAATTCGGCTGCGTAAATTGTGGGTGGGTCAGATCTTTCACTCTAAATTTAATACTAAGTCTAGAGGTACTGCCATTTTAATTCATAAAAAAGTCCCCTTCTTTCCCACTAACACTATTTCTGACCCACAAGGCCGTTATGTCATAGTAACTGGGTCCCTGTCCCATTTGCCAGTTATATTAGTTAATGTTTTACCCCCAACTGGGATAATGCTGAATTTATAACTAAGCTCTGTTCAGTTATTCCCAATATTAACACCCACTATTTAATCCTAGGGGGGGATCGGAACTGTGTGATTGACCCCAAACTGGACCACTCCAGTCCTAAGAATCCATTCTCTTCCAAAATGTCCAAAGCCATATCAACATATTATATACTTCAGAAGCTCCTAGTGATATATTACCCATGAATAATTTTCATAATAACTTAGAAACTCCTATTATTAGTACAAAGTCAAATCTGGAGTTAGACAAACCTTTTACATTGAAGGAAGTGACTATTTCTATCCAAAGTATGCAAAATGGCAAATCCTCAGGTCCTGATGGATACTCCAATGAATTTTTTTAACAAATTCAAGCAAACTAGCCCCCCTTCTTTTGGAAATGTTTGATGACGCTGTTTCTACAGGCTCTTTGCCTCCAACGCTGACCCAAGCATCAATTTCACTTTTGCTAAAACCTGGCAAGGACCCTACAAACTGTGCCTCTTACCGTCCTATTTTGCTTTTAAATACAGATGTAAAAATACTGGCAAAAATGTTTTGGAGGATATTATTTTGGATGACCAGACGGGTTTTATGAAGGGTCGTCATTCTTTTTCCAATATACGCCGGCTACTTAATATCATCCACTCTGTGTCTCCATCAGATGCCGCGGAGGTAGTTATCTCATTAGACGCGGAAAAAGCATTCGACCGGGTGGAATGGAGCTATTTATTTGCCGTCTTGAAAACATTTGGTTTTGGGGAAAAATTCAGTTCAATGGTCCGCCTTCTTTATTCCTCCCCACAGGCTTGTATCTGTACTAATACTATGCGTTCTTTATATTTTCCCCTCTCCCGAGGAACTTGTCAGGGCTGTCCCCTGTCGCCTCTGTTATTTGCAATAGCTATTGAACCCCTCTCTATAGCTTTAAAAGCATCCCCATTGATTAAGGGTATTCATCGTTGGGGTAATGAACATTGTGTATCCTTGTATGCGGATGACCTATTAATATATGTTACTGATCCAGTTTCCTGTGTACCAGAAATACTAGATATACTGCAAAAGTTTGGCGACTTTTCTGGGTATAAATTACATTTCACAAAGAGTGAATGCTTTCCCCTCATTAGCTCGGCATCAAGGATCATCCAAGGAGAACTTCCTTTTCATTTGTCTAAAACTGGTTTCAAGTATTTGGGTATAAAAATCAATTGCTCTTTTAAGGCGTTATAAAAAGAAAATTTTACTATTTTAGACCTCCAAAGATGGAGGGTCATTCCGTTATCTTTAGCCGGACGAGTCCAATGTGTAAAAATAAAAATGAATGTTTTGCCCCAAATCCTTCATCTTTTTATATGTTTGCCTCTTTTTCTTCCTAAATCTTTTTTTCGCACAGTTGACAGTTTGATCTCATCCATTATATGGAGAGGCCGCCCTCCACGTATAAGCAAATCCCTTCTCCAGAGAAGTAGGCCGAAAGGGGGCTTAGCGCTTCCAAACTTTATGTTTTATTACTGGGCAGCAAACATCCAAAAGATTATTTCTTGGCTACATCACCCAGACATAAATTGGTGTCAGATGGAGGCCGATTCCTGTTCATTTTCTCTTCGGGCTCTTGCCTGTGCTGCTTTACCGTCACCTCCTTCTCGTCACACTTCTAGTCCCATTGTTGCTTCTACACTTAAAATTTGGACACAATGCCGTCGACATTTTAATTTCAGAGACCTCTCCCTGTTGGTTCCTATTTGTAATAATCATCTATTTTTGCCAGCTAAGTTAGATGCTACCTTTGGGCAGTGGGAGAGAGGGGGATTCAAATATTTTAGTGATCTTTATATCGAAGACACCTTTGCTAGTTTTGAGACTCTATCGACTAAATTTGCCCTGCCTAACTCAAACCTTTTTCGATATTTTCAAATACACCAATTTAAAAAAAAACAAAATCCACAATTTCCACTGTTTCCACCCAAATCCGGTATGGATACTCTTCTCGAGACTCCTCCTAGGCTTAAAGGGCTTATCTCAAGTTTATATAATCAAATCCTATCCTTTAAAGAACAGGATCTTAACAATATTAAATGCGCCTGGGAGAAAGAGTTAGGTATGGAGTTTGATTGGGACTGGTGGGAGAGGGCTACTGCATGTGTCAACTCCTCTTCCTCCTGTGCCCGACTGAGTCTAATCCAATTCAAGGTTTTGCACTGACTCCATCTCTCTAAATCTAAACTGTCAAAAATGTATTCTGAAGTGGATAATAAATGTGACAGCTGTGCACAACCCCCAGCTGACATGTTTTGGTCATGTTTCAAATTGATAAACTTCTGGGGCCTCATGTACTAAGACTTGCGTGGATTTCCTACTGAAACATGGCGTACGCTAAAATCCAGAAACTGTCGCACGCACAAAAGAAATCAGATGTATCAAAGTGTGCGTACGCATTGATCCAAGCACTTTTCCTTTGTACATCCCAATCAACGTGGAATTGAGCGCACATGTAGAAGTGCTAAACTCCTCCCTGTCCACGCCCTCATTTAAATATGCAAATTAATTTAAATAGGGCCTGCACTGGGGATTCCCCTCTCTGCACCATCAGATTTACACCATGAGTAAAGGGAAGAAGCGCAACTTCACCGAGTCTGAGCTCGAAACGCTATTAAATAAAGTCGAGACGCGAAGATCTGTATTATTTGGTAGCCTCTCGCCAGGGATAAACACCAAAAAAAAAAGAAAAAAAGAAACGTGAATGGGAGCGTGTGTGTGAGGCAGTGAACGTTGTGGGGTCAGAGCAGCGCACACTCACTGAAATTAAAAATTAAAAATGGTCGGACGTGAAGGTGGAGGTGAAGCGGAGGATTTCTGCCCAATAACGTGAAATAGATTTGGTTTCCTTTGTTCATGCACCACTTGATTGAATCACTATTACTTTTTTCAAAAGAAATACTATATATAAGTGCTACCGTTAGTGGGAAATAAACAGAAGGACAAAACAACTTCATTACAAGGATTGACGAGACTGATCACATTTATATTAATGACTGCAGAAGTGCGCCGTGGTTACTGCAGTGTGACATTTCCAACTTTACGCACGCGTTTAATGACACAAATACTGAACACAACGAGACAATAAAGTGCTTGTTAGATAGCTCTGCTGCTCTATTTTCACCAGGGAAAAACAGATGCACATATTTGAATGGATGTGCCCAAATGGGCATTGTGCTGGTTTACATTCGGGGGCTATTAAACGGATTTACTCAACGAGAAGCCACCCATCGCGCACCGTGCCAGCCTCCAGCCTGTTACCAACCATGCTATTGGTAAGAATGAACGAGTCATGCGTTGAACCAGGCCACCTTGCCACGATGTTGGTGAGCTGCATTTGCGCATCACATATTATTTGAACATTAATTGAATGAAAATGTTTCCTGTTGACGAAAACAAATTCACCGTGATGGCGCTTTTATAGCAACATGTGTGACTCATGAGCCAGTTGTCGTCATTTGCCAACAGATCTTCCAGTTCTCTAAACACCCTTTCACGTCTGATATTATCATTTGCGATATCTTCTAACAAGGCCAAGGCTGCCATTGTTAATGCCATTTTTCATCACTTTGTGCATGCTTTTATGATTTATGATCCATATGATTGCAAACACGTGTGTGTTAACTGTCCGTGTCTCTGATGTGCACATTACTCTGAGGACAAATTGTTTTCACATAATTAACAGTTTCCCAGCATCACCTCAAAGTGTCGCCAAAGGAACAATAGCTGTAGAAACGTGCGTATGCCAGCCATGAAGCTGGCGTGGGGCACCGCACATTTCCACGGTCATTTCACTTTTGATACATCTGAACGTTGGCGTGGAAAATGACGTACGCCACGTTTTTGTGCATACGCAACATTGATACATGAGGCCCCAGGTCCTTTTATTTTGAAACAATTTCTGAAATCACGGGAGTGGAGGTCCTGCCTGGTGCAGGGATAGCCATTTTTGGAACGCCAGATTCAGCTAAAAACTTTAAATCTTGGCAGTTAAACATTATTGCTTTCAGTTCCCTTCTTGCTCGTAGAAGAATACTACTTCTTTGGAAGTCCTCTGCACCCCCTTTGTCATTTTCCCTGATAGAGGATATGATGATGTTCCTTAATTTAGAAAAAATCAAATTTGCTCTTCGTGGATCAGCCCAGAAATTCTATTCCACCTGGCAACCCCTCTTATCTTATTTTGACCGACTTACAGTGCCTCCCCAGGATTAAGACCAC
This sequence comes from Pagrus pagrus, assembly GCF_965226575.1. Taxonomy (NCBI): domain Eukaryota; kingdom Metazoa; phylum Chordata; class Actinopteri; order Spariformes; family Sparidae; genus Pagrus; species Pagrus pagrus. The sequence goes on from NC_140192.1 coordinate 34,187,908, forward strand.
TTATACCCTATACTTTATGAATTACTCTAATTTTGTGTATCTGTGTGATCTCCAGTCGGGAAAATGTGTGACATATTACTGAATGTTTTATGTGAAGCTCCTTAATTTATGTTATGGTAGGTATATGTGTACGTTTGTAAGTATGTATGTATATATATGAATATATATGTACGTGGCAGTACTATTGTGTATTTTGCTTTATTTTATTATTATTTATTTATTTCATTTTATTTTTTTTATTTTATTATATATTTTGTCTTTTTTTTTTGGCAATCGGTGACGGTGGGGGGTGAAATATATATATATAAAAAAATAATAATAATGGAGGAACAACTATTTCTCTTTCTGTAGAAAGTACTCTTTTTTTCTTTGTTTACTCTGTACATATGTTGCTCATCCCAATTAATATAAATCTAAAAAAAAAAGGAGGACGCGTTCAGGAGTGGGGACAGGGACAGGTTTAAGGACTCGGTCCCTCCCCTCCTCAACCACAGTGACAACTCTCTGCCTGCAGGAGAAGGACATCAACAAGCACTTCAAGAGACAGAACCCCCCCAAAGCCGCCGGACCAGACTCTGTCTCTCCATCCACTCTGAAGCACTGTGCTGACCAGCTGTCTCCAGTGTTCACGGACATCTTCAACACCTCACTGGAGATATGTCATGTGCCAGCCTAACCCCAGCTTCAAAGTCTCCACCATCATCCCCGTCCCCAAAAAACCAAGGACCACAGGACTTAATGACTACAGACCTGTCGTCCTGACCTCTGTGGTCATGAAGTCGTTTGAGTGCCTTGTGCTGTCCCACCTCAAATCCCTAACCAACCCACTCCTGGACCCACTGCAGTTTGCCTACAGAGCCAACAGGTCTGTAGACGATGCAGTAAATATGGCCCTGCACTACGCCCTCCAGCATCTGGACTCCCCAGGAACATATGCCAGGATCCTGTTTGTGGACTTCAGCTCTGCCTTCAACACTATCCTCCCGGCTCTGCTACAGGGCAAGCTCTCCCAGCTCCACGTGCCTGACTCCACCTGCAGGTGGATCACAGACTTCCTGTCTGACAGGAAGCAGTGTGTGAAGCTGGGGAAACATGTCTCTGAATCCCAGACCATCAGCACCGGATCCCCCCATGGCTGCGTTCTTTCTCCCCTGCTCTTCTCGCTATACACCAATGGTTGCACCTCCAGTCACCAGTCCGTCAAGTTCGCACACGACACCATGCTCATTGGGCTCATCTCTGGCGGGGATGAGTCTGCCTACAGGTGGAAGATTGAGCATCTGGTGACCTGGTGCAGCCAGAACAACCTGGAGCTTGATGCTCTAAAGACAGAGGAGATAATCGTGGACTTCAGGAAGAACCCAACCCCACCCGCCACTGTCATCCTGTGTGGCTCCCCAGTCAACTCTGTGGAGTCCTGCCGCTTCCTGGGCACCATCATCTCCCAGGACCTAAAATGGGAGCTGAACATCAGATCCCTCACCAAAAAAGCTCAACAGAGGATGATCTTCCTGCGGCAGCTGAAGAAGTTCAACCTGCCAAAGACGATGATGGTGCACTTCTACACTGCCATCATCGAGTCCATCTTCACCTCCTCCATCACCGTCTGGTAAGCTGCTGCCACTGCTAAGGCAAGAGCAGACTGCAGCGCATCATATGCTCTGCTGAGAAGGTAATTGGCTGCAACCTTCCATCCCTTCAGGACCTGCACAGCTCCAGGGCTCTGAGGCGTGCAGGTAGGATTGCACTCTGGCAGGAGGCTGCGGTCCATCAGTACCAAAACCTCCCGCCACATGAACAGTTCATTCCCCTTTGCAGTTGGGATCCTTAACGTCCCGGGACCCCCACCCCGCTGACACTGACTCTTGCACTCTGGCACTCAAACCCATCATTGCCCTTGAAATCTTTGCATTACATTAATGCAGAATTTGTACATCTTTTATTTTTCATATTTTTCTAATATTTAAAAAAAATGTTTTATTATAGTCACTGTTTGTTTATTGTTTATTGTCTTCAATGTATGCACCTTATTCACCTAGACAAATTCCTTGTTGGTGTAAAATCCTTCTTGGCAATAAATCTGTTTCTGATTCTGATTCTTATGTCACCCCAGATAAAACATGGACACATCTCAGATGTGGATTCAAAACCCATTTGAAGTTTCCCTACCTGTCCCAAAGCTGTCATTTCAGGAGCAGCTGATTGACTGGTAATCTGAGTGAGCACTGCAGTTGTGGTTCAAACGAAAGCCAAAGATTTTTGGACTGAGGCAAAGCCATAGCCAGCATACCCTGTCCTGGCCTTGAAGGTTTTGATGGCCTTTGCCACAACCTGCAAGGCTGGTTTCTCTGCTCTTCTGGCAGTGAAGACTAAATATCAACAAAGAGTGGTTGCTGTTGAGAAAAGCCTAAACTGTCTTAACTCACATCAACCACTGGAGAGCTTTGAGGACAGGTACAGGGTCGTCCTTTGCAATAACATGGGTACGTATCAGTTGGCCATTGGTATTGTTATTATTGCCATGGGTAACTGGGCCGGCTCACATATCTGTCTTTCTCTCGCTCCTGCTATCAGGCAATCTGTGCTGCACTTGAAAATTTTCACGTGGACCCTCTTTTTGGCTATGATATGTGTTTCTGAGCCTGTGATAAAGTGGATCACATGGAACTTTATTGTGATTTAATTCAAATTGCTGCAATATCTTTAATACACTTTGTGACAGGTGTCCTAATTATATGAACTGTTTTTAATGTATGGTCCATTTTGATTTAAAGAGGGGTGGATGTAGACCTTGAAAATCCATTAAATAGGAAAATATTAGCACCAAATTACCAAGTAAATGGTTAATCTTAACATTTCTCTCTGGTTGGAATAAACATATTCTTTCTTCATATGTACACCTCGTGTGGGGCTAACATTAGGTGACATTGCTCCACAGGAGGGACAAAAACATAGCAGTAGCAAAACAGAACTGGTTTATACTTTTTGTTGGAGATCTTAAAAGATTTAAGGATCGTTGAACACCGGTGCCATTTTTCCATTACACCTGCCAGCCTGGCTCTCCTCGGTTTGACTCGTCGTGGCCAAAAGTGCTAGTGGAAAAACAGCACTAGATGGTTGAAAAGCCCAAAAAGAAGTTGTTCAAACAAGTGTAGACAGCAAGACACACACCTGCACTGGTCACAGTCACCTGTTGGCTTCAGCCCCCTGTGAATATTGCATCATTCACCCTTAAGTACATTGAGTCTACGCCTGTTCGATGAAATGTGCGATATACAGAAATTAAAGTTGACTTTTTGTTTTGCACCAGCAGCAACACACTGTTGTTCTTCGTGTACTGCACTGTATATAGCTGAATGAGAATAATGTCTCTCTTTCTTATCTTTACTTAACTTATCTTATGTGACACCGCCAACATCATGAGAATTTTATCACCAAAACAAGATTAAGGACAAGTTTAGTAGGGTTCTACATGAAAACTCAACTTTAAAGAATAAAGGCTGGTGACATTATACATTATCCAACTCACAAGAATTGTTTGTATTGCAAGATCTATCTGTCTATTCTAAAAAAACATAAAAACAATAAATACTGTAAATAAGCCACAACATTGCAGGACATCAATAAACCTGGAAATTATCCTTTAAAAAGACTTAGTGGGTGTTTAGTTCTGTTCAGTTAAAAACAATAATAGTTTTATCTTGCTTACCTTAACCCACAGAAATTAATTCAGTTCTGGTCTCTTTTAGATGACATGATGTCTTCAGTTTAAAAGTGTCATTTGTAAAATATGTCAGGGATTTGAGAAGAGACTAACCGACAACTGCTGCACTTTGCTAGCTGTCCTTGGCTGTAGCTGGCTACCGTTACCTAATTAGCTCATGGCACAGGAGATGTCACCACAAGTGACAGGACCCAGCTTGGCATTCTGAGAGTGAACACAGCTGGACACCAAACTGGGACTGAACACAGCCACCAAGACTGACGGTGTTCAGTTGGAAGACAGGGTATACAATACAGAGGGGAAATCAAGACTGTGCTGGTGAGTTTTATTTTGTTTATGTCAAGTATGAATGAAATGTGCTTTCGGATGCGATAACGGTAAGGTAAGTTCTTCTAAGTTGTTTGGTAAAAGACAAACTGAATTTAGAAGGTGTATGGTTGTATTTTTCTGTTCAATAAGGAAAATAGAAGTAAGAGTATTTCACAACTTAACAGTTTATTTTCTTCATTATTACTCTAACAGCTGCACTATACTGTATCTCCCAGCTCACGGTCAGCACTCGCTGTTTAGCATGTTAATTCCAGTAGACATCTCTGCATCATTAAGGCTGTTGTCTTCACACATTAAATTCTAGCCACATCTTACAAATTGTTCCTTTTAAATGCTCAATAAATTCAACAAATATAGAATACATACAGTATTTGAAATTCACAGACTCACAGAGTTTGGAAATTTTTTCATTAAAAGTGACTTTAGAAGAAATAATGTAATTACCCTGTGCCAGTGGGCAGAGCTTTGTCCAACAGGTAGCGGAGCCTTCCTGCGTGCACTGACCAATCGCATTCTCCAGCAAGAAGAGTGGCACGCCACATAGCAAGGCGAAGATGCAGTAGGGCAATAGGAAGGCACCTGCACAGACAGAAATAAACAGGGCAATATGTGAAATATTTTTTATGAATTTTATCAATTAACTATTCTTACCACCACTTGCGGGGGGACAGCATATATCTAGTGATATTAAGGGTCCGGGCAGCTAAGCTGCCAGGAACCTATTGTATTCCTAGGAATTCTTTCTTTAGGGTCCGGGCAGCTAAGCTGCCAGGACACTATTGTATTCCTAGGAATTCTTTCTTTCTTTCTTTCTTCCGAGGAAGTCATACTTCCCAAGGGCGAAAACTCACCAAACTTTACAGAAATGTCCGGCCCCATGCCAGATTTACTTAATTCCAAGGACATGTCAATATTCCTCCTGGGGGGGGGGGGGGGGCACAATAAGCGTTTAAATTTAAAAACTTTAAAAATACCTACAAAATCAACAGTACATGCTACAGTTTTGAAACTTTCACCAAACTGTAGCCCCAATACTGCTGAAACTTTAGTCCACTCATTACAAATTATGAAGTCCATCACTCAGTTTTTTTCAAAACCTGTAAAACTTATAAAACCTATCTCCTCCCACAATTTTTGCTCAATTGTCACCAAACTTGCTAGAGAGCATCTTCAGACCGTCCTCCACAAAACTTGTTTCTCGGATTTTTGATTTATCAAAAATTAAGCCTACAGTGCATCAAAATGTTTGACTGTAAAGAGTACTGTAAACATATACTATCAAATTCTTGCTAAATACATTTTCCATCTTCCTGAAAAAAATTGAGAATATTTTGGAGTCATGGTTGATGGAGTTTGGCAAATATCTGAATTTTATCTCAAAAACTGAATTTTTGAGAACATTTTGAATTCTGCTCTCATGGGAACAACTGAAGTCAATGTAAGAGTGGCATTTTTAAACATCAAATTTTCTCTTATGAAGCAAAACACTTTAAGTTAAAAACAAATCACCAACATTTCCATGCTGTCAAGATGCAATTTATGTATTATCAGATTTTTGTTCAGGTAAAGGAATTTCTGACATTTTGACCATTTTTGAAATCTGCCTTGACAACAGTTGCCCGGACAGTGACTCCCTGAGTCGACAAAGGAAGCTACACAGCAGGTCTCACTTCCAGCCAATTAGCTCAGTGAGTTAGGAGCTGGTGCTTGGTGTCAGGGGTTGTGGGTTTCACTACCCAGCAAGGATGATGATGATGATGATGATGATGATGATGATGATGATGACGACAGATCAAAATGTCAGATGTCCTCAACATGAAACACAAGACAATTGTCCTGATGGTGGCATTGCAGCAAGCCTCTAAATTAAATAAATCAAATAGCTTCGACTGGACCATGGACGAAAGCTAACCAAATTTTGCACAAAGGTCCAGTCTCATGCCAGATTACCTCAACTGTAAACCCAAGCCAATAGTCCTGATGGTGGTGCTACAGAAAGCGTCTAAAGATCAAAGCTTTGAAAATTCGTAACAAATCAACCATACTTGCTACAGCTTCAGAACTTTCATCAAAGTATAGCCTCAATATTGAAGAAACTTTTGTACATTTAAACCTATAAAAAATTATGAAGTACATCACTCAGTTTTTTTTTCAAAAACTGTAAAACTTCTTAAACCTATTTCCTTTCTCCTCCTTTGATTTATCAAAAATTGAGCCTCAAAAACTGAATTTTTCACAGCATTTTAAATTTTTCTTTCATGTGAACAATTGGAGTCAATGCAATAATGACATAGCTAAACACCAGCTATTCACTTATGGAGCAAATCAATCATCTCCATGCTGCAATATGTGTATTTTCAGATTTTTGTCTTGATAACTGAATTTTTTACAGTGGTTTCAAATCTGCCTGCACAACAGTGAATGGCTTACTCAATTTGTGAAGACACTGTTGTCTTGCCACTTGCCACTTAGCTCAGAGCGATAAATGACAGTCTTTAGTTCAAGAAGTTGTGGCTTCAAGCCTCAAGTGGTCCAAAATGAACATTGTTGTCAACTGTCTTGTCTTCCTATTCTCCTGTTTCTTGCTCAGAATTGCCTAAATTTGCCAAAAATAGCCCGGACCCGACCCATCACTGCGCACCAGCTATAATTTTTTTTTTTTTTCTTATTGTCACAGCAGCACAACAAATACACAGTAAGGCTATGGTCCAAAATCCAAAGATATTAATTTCAATCTAGACTAAAAAAAAAGAAAGAAAAAAGAAAAATGGAATACATTCATCAATTTGAAGCTGGGGTTGGTAAGATGGAAAACCGTCAAGCCTAGGCTAGATTTTAAAAGTATTCAGCCAGTAAACCCCGCCCCCTGCACTCAGGCCTCTCTCCAAAGCCACTCTCCCCAAACCATGAACGCACGCCGCCTGACAACTGCCGAATACCACCGACAGAGTCCAAGTCCTCATGAGCAGTGAGGAGCAGAGTGTATCAGTGCATCGTTTACATCACAACATCTAACTACAAGTAGCTACGTCATGCCTCATTCTCCTGTAAGTAAACAGCTAATATTATCATATTGAATGTAAACAACAAACACATCCATTGCTAGTACTGATAGCTGTCAAGCTAGCTTGTTAGCATTCAGAAATGGTTTTGAAAGTGTATTTTGATGTTGTAAGTTATTGCTGGTTAGCTAGCAGCAGCTAATGTTAGAGTTCCAAGATGAGAGCATAGTTGACTCTAATGATGAAGACACGCCAGAGTAAAGCACATCATCCCATCAGAGGACAACAGGAGGGCAACCAGCAGTGTCCGAGGAAGTGGAGGCAGAGGCCGTGGACGTGGGAGGACGACAGGTCAGGGAGCAGATGTTCTCAGAAATTATGACATACGTCGAGTAGAAGATCTTCAAGCTCAAAGGATTGCACATGAGCAGGTTTCTAAAGTAGAATATTACTGGTGCTTTCTTCTAATAAACATCAAACTACAACTTAACTATTTGTGTTTGTACAGTATATTTACCTGGCATGTAACTTGGACACACAAGTGCCCTAATCAGAATCACATTTTTTGCCAAGTAGCTTTCTACAATTTGAATTTATGTTTCGGTGCATAACAACAAACACAGTAAGTAGAAATATGGAAAGTGATAAAGGGTTGGTACTTCAAGTCAAAAGCATGAATAGCTTAAATTAAATATCAAGTCATATAAGCTGGGATAGCTGTACAGTTTTGTCCAGGAATGTCTAAAGTATTCACCATTGAGATTGTATGAAATGTTCACAGTATGCCGAGGACAGTCGAGCTCTGTTCCATAAAAATATCTAATTATGTTGCTCATCTGTTGCTTTACAGGCCAGAATTCAAGGACTATGTTTGGAGTAGGGATGCAAACAATTAATCGATTACCGATTAATTGTCGATAAGAAATTACTCGATTAAAATAAATTAATTGCAATTAATTACGTTTTGAACCCGTAATTCCCCGCCAGTCCACGTGAGGGCGCGCTTGACACCAGACGTACTTGACGCATACGCGGGAACACAAGCAAAGCAGGGCTCTGACGACAACAACAAGACAAACGAGAAGTGGTACACTGACAGGATGAAGAGGGCATAACGGTGTGCAGTATGGAACCGCTTTAAGTTGGTTAATGACGACAAAGACGCCAAATGCACAATATGTGGAAGTATTTTAAAGTACAACAACTCCACAACTTCGTTGAATTACCACCTAAATATGTCACAGTTAGCCGTGCTACATGCAGCGAGTGGTTCTCAGCCTACAATCACCACAGCGTTGGAACGAAGGGTATGTGACTCCACGAAAGCAGAGGGCATTACCCAGCGGATATGTAACATGGTTACTACAGACATGCTGCCAGTAAATGTCGTTAACGGACAGGGATTTCAAGAGGTAATAAAGTACATCGAGCCAGGGTACAATATCCCTTCTAGAACAACCATAACCACCCGCGTGGAAGCTATTAATGTTTCCAATGTCGCAGATGAGAGAATGCCCAATTTAGTTTCATTTTCTATTCAGAATATGTTTGATATGCTACCAAAATGTTATTCCCTGCCCTCAAGTGAGCCAAGAATAAATCTTTGATTAAGGAATATGATTTGCATTTTTTCTTTATATCATAAGGAAGATAGCATTTTATATATTACGTATACAGTAGATAGAACCTATTCAGAGGGAAATTCAGCTTCTCAGAAAAAATTGCCGCTTATCAATTAATCGATCATCGATCGATAAGATGAAACAACTATCGATTAATGAATTACTCGATAATTTGCATCCCTAGTTTGGAGCAATCACATCAAGTGCTGGAACTCTGCCTGACACCTTTTTATTTGTCGTTCTGTATTTACTCCTTATTTTGCATCATCTCTAACTTGTTTGAATAAAGTCTTAAAAATGATAAATACCTTTTCTTTACACTTCCAGCACAAACAACCATCCCATTACAGTTCTTTCATTTTACCTGATGCACTAAAACTAACTGAATTAGGTAAGACTCTTGTTTAACTGAATTTTTTGGAACACATGTAAATAAAGAACACTACAAAAATAGTATACCTTTTATCGTTGAGACAATATACAGTACAATTAGCATAAACAACTTTAAACAGGAAGGACATCCAGAGGTTTCTTGACTGATTATAAACACAGATCAGTGTTGGCTAACAGGTTAGGCTGTTGATGTCGGTGCTGTCTCAATCCTCTACTGTTTTGGCAGTGACTGTCCTGTAGAAAGAATAGCAGAATTACTTATCTGGCAGTAAATACAGCATTTCAAGGACCTTGGAATTACTTTCAATTTATTATGATACCACAACTTTGGTTGCATTTTATACAGTGACAAATATTCCTGAACCAGAAATAGCCTCTGTTACATCAGAATTGCTCTGTTCAGAGTCATTTTATATTTAACATTTATACTTTTTTAGGGGGTTAGCAAAATGTCACTTTCTGAGTAATTTACATAGTTTCACATTCTCATTATTTTTACTATGTGTTTTGACAGTAGTGTGTACAAGCTCTACTTGCTGGACTTTTTGTTGTAATACTTGGCCTAAGAGAAAGGAGTTCCATCATCTCTGCAAAAAATATAAATTAGAGTTACCAACCCCAACTTTAATTATGTAATAATTGAAGATAAAATCCCCAATCAGTCAGACTTTTGTTGTGCAATACTTTTGTAATCAAAAGTTGATATCAAAAATCAATACATTGAGTATCTTTTTTTAAGTATTTAACATGTTCACCATATAACAATAGCATGTTCACATGCTAATATTTGCTAATTAACACAAATTGTATCTAAAGTTGAATTTCATTAATTTTTGAAGGTATTCAGACCAAAGTAGTAAACAAGTTAAATCAATGGTAGTCTTAAGATTTCATCCTGAGGGGATCATGAGTGCTGAAAGAAAATTTTGAGATGTTTCAGTGGACAAATGAAACTACAACAGGATGGCTGAAAACCTGCATCACTGTTCCCTGAAGGCACGTCAAATGTTTTCAGCCTTTGTTGTAGCTTGCAGACCTCTGAAACATGGATAGCGGCAAGCAGAGCAAGACTCCCTCTTCCAAATGCCATTTTTTAACAGTCTGATCAGCAGCTTGACAAATGATAATGAGATAGAGTTGAGAAATTAATCTTAATTTATCGGAATAAAAATGAAGATAAATGTGAAGTGTGTTTGTGAAGAAATGTTAACAAGGAGAAAGATCTTCATTGGCTGATTTTTTTTTTTCTGCCTAAACAAACTTTTTGTTTTCATGACTGAATGAACAAATTGACATTAAAAGGACAACAATATGTATACCGTTTTACTTCGCTTACACACTAAAAAATGTTGGGTTATTTTGGTAACCCAATTTATGGGTTATTAGTGTTGAGTTAAATTTTGGGGTTATTTTTATAGAGAGTAACCCATTTATTGGGTTATAGGGCTACTATTTTAACCCAATTTCTGGGTTTTCAAGGTTATGCACCATTTTTGGGTTGTTTTTCAGAGAGTAACCCAATTTTTGGGTTTGAGACTTGTGTGGTTTTTTTTTAGTCAAACTTTATTTTTTTTCTTGACAGGGAGTATTTTATGGAGTAATCTCATTAACATACTTTATAATCACACATCTTCCTACATAAAATGCGTCCTTTACCTTTTTGAGGTAAATACTTAAGCATGCTGTGACTATGACCATACACAGTCGTTGGTGGTGGTGGTAATAATAATAATAATAATAATAATAATAATAATAATAAATTATGATTCAATATGGTGAAATTGGCTCAATGGCTGTCTGCCGTTTGAAATAAATTCTCTGGAAACGATGGGCAATGCTGGAGCTTTATATCGGTGACTTTGGCCTGGAATCATATGAGAAGAAGAAGAAGTGCAGTGGGCGGAGTTTGGAACTTGGGGTGCAGCGATCTCAACTTCTCCCTCCCTCGCCTGATTTGGATCACCGCCTCGCGCTCCCTGTGCTTCTCCTGACTCTCCCGTGCCTGTGAACTCGAACTCCATCGGAAACGATTCGCCTCGTGTATTCAAGGTATGGATATGTTGTTAGCGAAGATTATAGCTATAACATTACACGGTTGCACAGTATTGATATCACGTAAACTTTTTTTGTGTCCATGTGTCCCCGTTGCTAGTTAATCACAATTCGTTAAACAACATTTGGGCTTCCGTGTTGTTTCGCACTTCTCTGTCATCTTTTGGTCTCAACTTCTATTATAGCACGCATTGGTTTTGGCTTGTTGAAAATGACCAACCGTACCACAGTTAGACTAGTAGCGAAGTTATCGCGGCCACTAGCAGTTAGCTGGTCGCGGCTTAGTCAACACAGTAAAGTTGCGCGCAAAGTACACTGGAAACGGGCGCGGTGCCCGCAGCAAATGGCGCTTATTAAAGTCAATTGAAGCTGCTCCACAAGCACAAGAGAGACGGCTTGTCTAATTTATTTCTTGTACACGCAGCTACGCGGCCCTCTTACAGGTAAAAACAACATAAAAATTGTCGTGTCTGTGCCGGCGCGGCCGTTCCCAGTGTGCTTAACTACCCTGCTAGTCAAGTTGTGTGTGTGTTGTGGGGAGAGGTAAAGCAGTGGCTTTGATTGTTAACTTTTATTGCCAAGCTCTACATTGCTCTGTTTGTTCCCCCAGGTCGTTTTAATGGACAGCTTCGTCGCTGAAAAATTAACAGAGTGGCAGTTACCTGATCTCATTGAGAATTTTACAGGTGAGCATTTTACCCCTTTTGACCATGACAAAAGTAATGTGCCCATTTGTTGGTTCATCAAAGTTTCTGTGTATGTGTATTGTATTATTTGAACTAAGATGGAGTGTGATGATGATGATTTAATTGACATGCCCGAAATAAACAAATAAATATATATAGTGTGTGGGAACCGAAAATAAATAAGCAGAGCATCTGTCTTTAGTCTAATGGATGTATTCTTGAGTCTATAAGGTAACAATAATATAAAAATAAATATATAGATTAAAATCATTGACTAAAACTAGACTAAAATGTCATCAGTTTTCATCAACTAAAACTAGACGAAAATAGTCATGCGTTTTTCTGACTAAAATAAGACTAAAATGCTCAGAGTTTTAGTCTACTAAAACTTGACTAAACAAAAAAGAGCATGAACCTGACTAAAACTAATAAAATGAAATGACAGTTTGGAACAAAGACTAGACTAAAATTAAAACAGGCCGCCAAAAACAACACTACTTTGTTGTATAGTTTACCAATATAGTTTACCAATATTATACCACAAACTGAACATCTGTTATCTTGCTGAGAATTCAGTTTCAATACAACATTCACTTCCTTTTATCTGTCTTTCTTTGTGTTTGTCTTAGGTTGGAACAAATATGGTTGAGTATCTCCAGCAGGCCAAGCCCTACCCATCAGTCCTGGCCCTGGGAGAACCTCAAGAATGTGCCTCTCAGGTTTTTGTAGTCTTGGCAGGCCAGGCACTCCTGCAGCCAACACTCCTTGGGGCAGTTGATGTATGTTTCAAGGCGTTTTACATCTTCGACATCAACTACACCAAGGAGTGTTCTCCTGCCTGGGAGTTTCTCCAACAAGTGGTATATGAAATAGAGGGATCAGAGTCAAAGACAGTCAAATTCTTCAAAACGGCACTGCTAAATTGCAGACTTGAGTAACTGAGTTACCACCATTGTTCTAACAAATGTGTGTGCAAGAGTCAGAGTCAGAGTTAAGGAATTCAGAGTTAATGAAGTCAGAGTTAAGGAATTTTCTCTAATGTTAGAGATTGATTGTGTTTTTACTTCCAGTAGTTAAATTATGTAAAATGTTTGACAGTTGTTTATATAAAATAAATATATATTCTTGTTAAAATTCTCATTCTCATTTTTTGATTTCAAGTATATTTTTGATGGAATGAAAACAATTCTGATAAGTAGTTGTAGCTAAAGGACCGCTTCACCATTTTTTTTATCTTTGTCTGTGGATTCTGTATGCCTTTCTTTTATTTGGGGTTCTGTGGGTGCATCATTCCAAACTTCTTTGCCAGTGACATGACTGTCATTCACTTTATCAGTGATGTCATTGGTAGACCAGTTTTAAGCTCCCCGTGGAACCACAGAACACCAAATGGAACAAATTTCTTAAATATGGCATACTGAATACACAGACTTATTTTGGGAAAGTTAGGATCTGTTTAAAAGAAATAACCCAACACTATTTAATTTAACCCAATTGTTGGTTCGAATAAGGACCAACCCCTTTTTGGGTTATTTTAACTCAATGGGTTGGGTTATTTTTTTCAACCCAACTTTTGGGTTGAATATTTAACCCAAAAATTGGGTTATGCTAACTACAATGTTGGGTTAGGAATAACCCAACTATTGGGTCGTGGAGGTGCCAAATTGCGTAACCCAACTATTGGGTTAGGAGTAACCCAACATTGTAGTTAGCATAACCCAACTTTTGGGTTAAATATTTCAACCCAAAAGTTGGGTTGAAAAAAATAACTCAACTTGTTGAGTTAAAATAACCCAAAAAAGGGGTTGGTCCTTATTCGAACCAACAATTGGGTTACAATTGGGTTATTTTTTAACCCAACTGTTTTTAGTGTGTATGTGGTGTGTTACAATTTGGCAAACAACGTGAGGACCCAAGTGCAGACAACACACAGGCGGCAGGATGGGGGAACAAAGGGCCAGCTTTATTTAACAAAAGCTGAGTGATACAAAAATCGTACAATCCCAAAAACCAGGACAAGCAAAAATACCCAAAAGACAAAGTAGCAACACAAACGCCAAAACAAAGCATCAACCGAGAGGGGCAAATTACGACTCAGGAAAAACAAGACAAAACAAAGCAGAATCACAAAGCCAGGAACAAAAGACATAAAAACATACCACGGGGAGACATTGGAAATGACACGGGTGGGAAACACAAGGAGGCATCATGGTAGAACATGGAACGAACTGACAAAGACATGAGGGAGAACAAAGACTATATAGACACACTAACAAGGGGTTGGGGTACAGGTGGAATGAGACGGGAAAGGGACAGGTGAGGGAAGGAACGGAAAAACACTGGAAGGAGGGAAAATAACACAGAGGGAGGAACTGAAAAGCAACATGCGACACATGAGGGCACAATTTCAAAATAAAACAGGATAAACGAAAACACAAAAACCAGAATCATGGTGGACCCTGCCACCTTTCTAGCTTCAAACAGTGTTATGGGACCTTATTTTCCTCTGAGAACAGCTTGTTTATTCACTGATGGAAAATCTCATCTCATCTCATCTCATTATCTTTTTTTTTGCCGCTTATCCGTGAGGGTCGCAGAGATGTTCCCGCTATATCCCCCTGTTCGGGGGGTTGCGGGGTTGCTGGAGCCAATCCCAGTCTTCTAATGGGCGGAGGCTAGGGTATATGGGCGGCTGTAGCTCAGTGGGTAGAGCAGCAGGCTGGCAACCAGAAGGTAGCTGGCTCAAACCCAGGCTCCCCTGGGCGGAACTGAGCCACAGGCCGAAGCATCCTTGAGCAAGATACTGACCCCGACATTGCTCCTGGCGTGCAGTTAGCACCCTGTGGGGCAGCCTCTGCCGTCAGAAGGGCCCTGCGATGAGCTGGCGACCATCCAGGGATATACCCTAGCCTCCGCCCACTGATGGAAAATGTTTTTAGTATTACCTCATGCAAGAGTACCACTAACTTTTGAATACATTTCTATATGATTTGTTTTTTAAACTGCTGTTTGAATTTTTGTATTATTATGTTAATGTAAATAAAAATTAAACTTAGAAATATTTATTCTTGTATTACTTGAGCTCTCTGAAAATTGCCCTCCTATAAGATGAAAATACCAGCAGTGGCCCCAAACTAATTTGAGTTGAAGACCCCTGTTTTAGAGACTTGAGTGTTTTTTAAGCTGAGGAGAAAATGGTGGAAAGACAAAGGGTGAGGAGAAATATTCTCCAAACACAGAATGACAGTGAGTTAATGAAACACTACAGTTTAGATAGTGCTGGGATCAGAGGTGGACAGAGTAAACAACTTCACTACTTGAGTAAAAGTACAGATACTCCTTGTCAAATATTACTCCAATACAAGTAAAAGTAGCTTAGTCAAAATATTACTTAAGTAAAAGTACTAAAGTATTTGTTAAAAAAATTACTTAAGTAAAAGTATTTTAAAAATATCTCAGGAAATACAGGAAAGGAAAGTAGCTTAATGTCATTATACAATACACTGATGTGATTCTGCTACAGAAATGTTTATAGCTCAAAAATCAACAAATAAAGGCAAGAAGCCTCAGAACACAGACTCAGCTGCATTCATCAACACATGAAATATATTGCAGACAGCTGCGGTCAGTTCAGTATATTTTTGCATCTGACATCCATGCTTTCTCTACATAAAAAAGATGTAGATGCAGCCACTACAAGAACTTATATTGACATTTACAGATAAACAACTTATTGGCTAGTTTACTTTACTTATATCATACATCATAGCCAAAAATGAGCCGGATAACCCACATCAAAGACAGCCGCACCTCACTAACGCGCGCACATCCACTCTCTCTCTCTCTCTCTCTCTCTCTCACACACACACACACACACACACACACACACACGCGCGTGGGCGCACACACACACACACACACACACACACTCTCTCTCTTTCACAAACATTAAGCTAGCTAACGTTAGTAGCTACTTGCGACGTGCTTTTTCAGGTTGGAAGACGAGTCTTTGTAGTCCGTGATATAATTGGTCCGCGGTAAGCACAACCAACATTTAAACTGAAACGAATCAGTTTTTGTGACAAAAATCTCAAACATGGGTTTGAGATAAGGCCACGGGTGCTCATGACGTAGTACAGGTACGGCAATACGACTAAGACAAACCATACGCGAATCAGTAGAAACAGTTTATTTTCTCAGAATTTTGCAAAAAAAAAATCATCAGCTGACGTAAGATCAAAAGTAGCGAGTAACGAGAGCATCAATAGAAATGTAGTGGAGTAAAAGTACAATATTTGTCCTTCAAATGTAGTGGAGTGAAAGTAAAAGTATCCCCCCAAAATAATACTCAAGTAAAGTACAGATACTCAAAAACTGTACTTAAGTACAGTACTCAAGTAAATTTACTTCGTTACTGTCCACCACTGGCTGGGATAATGTTTGTGCTACTGTTAGTGGGAAACAAACAGAAGGACAAAACAACTTCATTACAAGGATTGACGAGACTGATCACATTTATATTAATGACTGCAGAAGTGCGCCGTGGCTACTGCAGTGTGACATTTCCAACTTTACGCACGCGTTTAATGACACAAATACTGAACACAACGAGACAATAAAGGGCTTGTTAGATAGCTCTGCCGCTCTATTTTCCCCAGGGAAAAACAAATGCACATATTTGAATGCACGTGCCCAAATGGGCATTGTGCTGGTTTACATTCGGGGGCTATTAAACGGATTTACTCAACGAGAAGCCACCCATCGCGCACCGTGCCAGCCTCCAGCCTGTTACCAACCATGCTATTGGTAAGAATGAACGAGTCATGCGTTGAACAGGCCACCTTGCCACGATGTTGGTGAGCTGCATTTGCGCATCACATATTATTTGAACATGAATTGAATGAAAATGTTTCCTGTTGACGAAAACAAATTCACCGTGATGGCGCTTTTATAGCAACATGTGTGACTCATGAGCCAGTTGTCGTGATTTGCCAACAGATCTTCCCGTTCTCTAAACACCCTCTCAAGTCTGATATTACCATTTGCGATATCTTCTAACAAGGCCAAGGCTGCCATTGTTAATGCCATTTTTCACCACTTTGCGCATGCTTTTATGATTTATGATTTATGATCCATATGATTGCAAACATGTGTGTGTTAACTGTCCGTGTCTCTGATGTGCACATTACTCTGAGGACAAATTGTTTTCACATAATTAACAGTTTCCCAGCATCACCTCAAAGTGTCGCCAAAGGAACAATAGCTGTAGAAACGTGCGTACGCCAGCCATGAAGCTGGCGTGGGGCACCGCACATTTCCACGGTCATTTCACTTTTGATACATCTGAACGTTGGCGTGGAAAATGACGTACGCCACGTTTTTGTGCGTACGCAACATTGATACATGAGGCCCCAGGTCTTTACCAAATATGTCAGAAATTTCTTTGCAAACCTTTCTCCAGAAATTTTTAATAAAAGGTGCAATGGTAGTATGATCCCTCTGAGATTTTGCATTTATTACAGTATTTGGAACGTGTAGGATTAAATGTAGGCTATTCCGTAGCACTGGTGTAATCTGGAGCCTATGGGTAATTTTGAATTAAAATTCCTTAACTTTGTTGGGGGACAAACAGCCAGATGAGCTCAGCCACACATCACCCCATTCACCATCTGAGATTGTTACCCCCAGGTCAGCCTCCCAGAGCAATTTAAGATGACCAGTGCCCTCTGAGATTTAAATCTCTACAGCAGCCTAAAAGTGTCTGACTTGTTAGTGAAAAAATATCCCCGACAGGTCACCTTGGTGGCACCTCAAACAGTTTGGGATGACAGGTTTCAAGCAGTTTAAATTGTCGAGTCAGGCTTATTAAAAAAAAAAAAGAAAGAAAGAAAACAACAAACAAACTGTGGCCCACTACATAACACTTAAAGCACAAATTTAGGCCGCTGTTTAACATATACAGCCGCCACAGTCCCGAACATTATACGGCATAGCAAACAGTTTGTGGAGCCAGTTTGTCAAACAGTTCAATTTGCAAAGCCTGCAACGTTTAAGGATGTGACTCACCCTGAAGCAGAAGGCTGCGGTGTAATGCGCGCAGAGGACTCAGTCCCAAACGTTAAGTCCACGGATTTCTGCCTGGCCGACCGGGTACATAGACCCTGAGTGGAGAGATAAGGAGACCCGGAAAAAACTTAACCATTTGGGACAGGACTCGTCTCCGGTGGCCGGGCTGGGGCAATCTTTTCCTCGTAGTATTTTTCGGCGGACTCCGGGTAGTTGAATATGTGCTTCTCGTTGTTGAATGTGAGCTGCAGCCGTGTGGGAAACGAGGCCATATCTGACCTCAGCAGCTCGGAGTTTCTGCTTGACGCTGGTGAATGCAGACCTCTGTTTAGCGACGTCCATGGTGAAATCCGGGAAGATGCGCACCTGATGTCCGCGGAAGATCAGCGGAGCTCTCTCCCTTGCAAGCCAGAGGATCCTCTGTTTAACCTGAAAGTGATGGACCTTGACAATCACCGGCGCGAAGGGGCTCCTGGTTTGGGCTTGGGAGCCAGCGAGCGGTGGGCTATATCTAGCCAGTGGTGGACAGTAACGAAGTAAATTTACTTGAGTACTGTACTTAAGTACAGTTTTTGAGTATCTGTACTTTACTTAAGTATTATTTTTTGGGGATACTTTTACTTTCACTCCACTACATTTGAAGGACAAATATTGTACTTTTTACTCCACTACATTTCTATTGATGCTCTCGTTACTCGCTACTTTTGAGCTTACGTCAGCTGATGATTTTTTTTTTTTGTGTGCAAAATTCAGAGAAAATAAACTGTTTCTGCTGATTTGCGTATGGTTTGTCTTAGTCGTATTGCCGTACCTGTACTACGTCATGCCATACGAAGAAATGGAGGAAGAAACTGGAGAAACACGGGGGAAACTCCCACCGAGCACCCGTGGCCTTATCTCAAACCCATGTTTGATTCGTTTCAGTTTAAATGTTTGTTGTGCTTATCGCGAACAAATTATATCACGGCCGACAAAAACTCGTCTTCCAACCTGAAAAAGCATGTCGCGGTATGTAAAGTTGTTACTAACGTTAGCTAGCTTAATGTTGGTTAAATTGCAGATGAACATTTTAAACGTAATTGTACAGTATGTGTTTGTAGTATCATAGTTGCCATTTTTAAACGGTTAAAAAATATGGCAACTGTTGCAGTGCAGTTGAATGGTTAAGTTGACTTTCTGTTCATGTTTTTTATACAATTCATACCAAAGAGTCCAAGGTAGGGGTTAGGTGTGTGTTAGAACATGACATTTTTCGGGAATTCCCGCGGGTCACGTGATTCCCGTGGGATTCCCGCGGGATGGGAGTCAAAGTTTTATTAATCCCGTGATTGGGGCGGGATGGGAATAAAAATCAACGGGAGCAAGCAGGAGCGGGAACGCCATTAATATATGATGATTTTCAGCCGTGTTAAACAACCAAAAGGACAGACATGTCCATTTTTGTAGTCATCTTTAAGTGAGCCAAAACTATTTTGACTTGCGTTAGGAAGTCAAAAGAACTACACATCCAATAGTGCTTTGACTTCCGACCGGGCCGGCCACTACCGGAAGTTAAATGCGCGGGACTCGGGGTTGGGAGCATGGATCTATAATATAACCTGGATATGACGAAGCCTCTCAGCAGGCACGCCGATTTTTTCCAGTGGCCACTCGCGGTATTGCAACAAAAAATCCCATGGGGCCCAGAAAGCATTTTTCCCATAAGCCGATATAGTAAAAGAGAAGCCTGCAGTGGCGGACTGGCACCAAAAAGAGGCCCTGGCAATTTTGACAGAGAGAGGCCACGTTTGTCTTCTCAGGTCATCTGCAACCAACAGAAACATAAACATTACACTGCCACAGAACATAATAGTATAGCTTAACCAGAACATGAAAAATAAATGTTTTACCTTTATGTAGTTACATTAGCAGGTTGCGCAATAATTTGCTTCTCTCTGCCACTCTATCAATCACATCATCTGAGTCCAGTCTAATGAGGATCTCCTTCTCTGTTGCCATCAACATGAAGGCTTCCAAATTTTCCTCTTGCATTCTGCTCCTGAGACGGCTCTTAATGAACTGTGTCGAGAAGTCCTTCACATGCCACTTGTGTGCAGGACAAGGTCAACAAAAATTTGTAGGCCAACTGTATTTTGTGGTACGCATGTGAAAAAAACTTCAGCTGCTGGAGGAGGAAGTAGCAACTAGGCCTGTCACGATAACAAATTTTGCTGGACGATAAATTGTCCTAGAAATTATTGCGATAAACGATAATATTGTCGCTTTGAGACCATTTTTCAACTAATATAATGATAATGGCATAATAATGCAAGTACACCCTTTCAAAGATCAATAAACCTTAATTTCTAAAGAATATTTAACATTGGAACGTGAAGAAGACATTTTAAATATCCAAAGTAAATAAAGATGGAGCTTGTGGCCAGCCAAGATTCATAATTTGCAGCAACAATGTTAGCACCATTGTCTGTAGTGATGCGGAGGCGTGACGGTACACGTGATGATGATGACGTATGTGTTTTTTCCAAGGTGTTTCCCCGTGTCCTCCTGTTAATCTAAACATGTACCAGCTGTCTGTTTATAATCTTATGATGCTGTTATAATGTGTTGTGATTGAGATCCTGACCCACCAAACATCCTGGAAAGTGACAAAGTTACGTTTTTCTATAATTTACATAATTACATAATCGCCATCTGTAAACAGGACGCTGTCTGACCATTTCACTCGGGGAGTTGACGAAGTTAATTAAGTCTCAGTCGGGAGGGCTGACCGTCAGCCAACAACAAACACTTGGTGAGTTAAAGTTTTCTGCCGGGGACAGACGCCGTTTTTCGGGCAGAGATGTGATGAAGAGTCGGCCGGACCGACAGGCTGACAGACATTTCTCCACGAATAACTGCGGTATTATTTTCCTCATATAAGTTGCCAAAGACACGACCAGTTACTACGTTACTGTTGTATGGTAATGTAACGTTGCTTTGTGGGACATTTATCTTTATTTTGTTGAGTGAAGGATCTGTACAGTTATCAGACACCAACACCATCAGACCGACACACCCTCGCTCCGCGCCGCCGGCTCGGTTCGCCGAGTTGTCCTTTACAGGAAAAATAAAAAACGTCATTATTTTTATTTAGTTTAGTATGCCTATTATTTGTCAGAGTTAACAGGCCGTTTTGTTAGTTTGTTTGCTTTTTTCCATTTGCCCACATTGCCCAATGGCCAGTCCGTCCCTGGAAGCCTGTAAAACTGTCCTCAGGACACCTCCAGCTGTCACCACTGTTAACTGCTAATCTTTGTATTCCATATTTTTAAGTCATGGACTTTTAAACCGTCAAAAAGTTTTCTAAAGGCCAGAAAAGCCCCCCCAAAGTCTCATTTTCCATGGTGACGTCACAGCTGTGTGCGTGCACTCCCAAGCGCGGCCGTGCTGTGTCTCCGGGAGTGAGGATGCCTGTTGGCTGAATGACAGCTCTGAACAGGCTAAACGTGGTCGGAAAAGTGAATTAAATGACTCCAGGGTGAGTCTTTTTCGAGACAGAGTTGTGATACAAGTTTGATATTTTAATGTCATGTATTTTAAATGCAGTTCTAAAGGTATTTTGACGTTAAATTACCCGTTTAATGACCGCATTTTCACTTACTGCCAGTGCCACTGCTGTGGAAAAGTCGAAAAGTTATTTACCATGCATGTGATAGTGTCGGTGATGTGTGTCACCAGGGTCAGATGACTGATGTTCAGTATCCTTTTCATCCTGTCATAACGACCTTTTATTACGGTTTGAACCGTCTCAGTCTGACGGCCTGGAGTCATGCAGTCTGCAGCAGAGCATACTGATGATGATGCAAGTATAAACTACAACGCAATAAATAATGAAGCTGAATAAAATAGAAAAATATAAGATAAAATTAATTAAGAAATGCACTTTTTACTTACGTAATGTCAAAGCATTCTCTATTTAAAGAAAGTAAGAAACAACAGTCAACATGCAGTTACACATGTTATACTCTCAGTGGCTCTTACAAACTATTTTTCTCAGTTTTGCAGACTGTGATCACAAATTAAACAATTTTTACTTGGGACAGATTTGTTTGAGCCTTGAAAATATTTTACAATTATTGTTTATACATATATGCACAATCAACTTAATATGAATAATGGCACTTGCACTTCGGTAGAGATATCTGCACTTTATTGGATTCACACACAACATTGTTTACACATCACACCAGCTCCACCTGAAAGGGAGATAGTCAGGATCCTGAATAGAGGGAGACTGGACATGCTGTATCACTTTGTTAGTATTTGGTGGGACATGTGCCATCATTACTGTGTCTCACATGTGTAGACTATAGTACCATAAGTGTGTGCATTTAGTTGAGTCACTGTGTACAGTATGAAACACTAAACAGACAGTCGCTCTGGCCACAGGCTCAGCTCTCTCGTCTCGGTGAAAAAAAAAAGAAAAAGCCCCCATTTCTGTGGCACCGTGAGTCCGCGACAACGCGCCCCGTAACATGTAATCTGTTGTTTATGACAGATCAGACTACACAAATACACACAACACAACATGTATATGATAATCCATCGATCCACCAATTGACTTCGCTGAAAATAAATGCATACGACCGGGAGGAGGGTTAGGAAAACAGCGGAGAACAACGTTTTATCCTTACTTAGAAAAAATAAAACAACACAAATTAACCACGTGTAGTCTATAACCATGACTTTGAGAACATCATCGGTTGATGTGCCTATAAATCCATCATTTGATTGTGTAGATCTGTCGTTACCGCTCAAACTCATTCACAAGCACTCATGCACGCGCAGCGCTTGTCCAGAACGCAATTTGCTCGTTCTCATTGCCCCAGGGCATGATGGGAGGCCCCAGAGCATCATGGGGGTGACTCAACTGCGCATGCTCTATGGGCCCCATAACGCGGAAGTAAACCCGGAAGTCAGAAAACTTCTTCGGCGTTATACCATGGATACATCCATGCGTTATACGCCAGGCGAGCAACTCCGTTGAAATCAACGGCGGCCATTTTCCGGTCCTGTATCCACTAATAATACATCCATGGTTGGGAGACACACAACAACATCTGCCAGTTCTGCTGTTGTCATCCTATATTCCCTCAACAAGAAAGGTTACTTTAAACCTACATGCACTTTTTATTTGTTTACACCAAATTGTAAGGTATTGTGAGTGTGTGTGGAATTTGAAATTTAAAGGTAATGCCTTTTTATATGCACTAAGCCTAAGTTTCTGGAGAGACTGATATGTCAGTAATTTTTTTATTCATTATTTGTGTAATCTTAAGAACTTTGAGGTATGTACATTTTTGAAGACATGCCTTTTACATATTTTGCCTTTTTTATATGAAAGCTGATTGAGGACCTTGACTTGCATAGTGCAGTCAGGGTAAACATACTGTACTTAAATGTTGCTTTAAAGAAAACCAAATAAAAATGCAACATTTTTGCAACATGTTTGGGTTCATCATTCAACTAAGATGGACATAAATGGACAAAAACAAAAACATTACTCTAACAAAAACACAAAATCCATTGACTTTCCTAATGACTAACTTATTAATTATAAAAAAACAAACAAACCAAAAAAAAAAAACGGATTGGGATGGGAGTGGGAGTAATTTTGAGTGGGAGCGGGATGGGAGCGGGAGTCATTCTACAGGAGTGGGACGGGATGGGATTTTTTTTTTTACTCCGGCCCGGGATTGGGATGGGATGGGATTTTTTCTCTGGGAGTGGGATGGGACGGGAGTGAAAATCCACTCCCGTGTCATGCTCTACTTTGATCGTTCCTGGCGCGTACTGCCATTCCCTGTCATCTTGCGGACGTTCCTGACAAAACTTGGGCTGTATCGAGAGCAAAAGAGTAGTTTGCAAACGTATTTTAACAAAATATGCAGGAGCTGGTCAGGACGCGCGGCGTCTACTCCCTACTCATGCTCCACAGCGCCCCTCCAAACAGAGAATTTTAATATTTACAATATTAATGAGGTAATAATTGATTATTGTCCCCCATAAGTTAATAAACAAGCTGCTCTTAGAGGAAAATAAGGTCCCAGAACACTGTTTGAAGCTAGAAAGTTGGCAGGGTCCGCCACATATAAACAAAGTAAAACAGTATAAATTGTGTAGTCCTTTAAGCTCAGTTTGTTTATTCAGTTTATTCAGTCATGAAAACAGAGAGTTTGATTATTTAGTTTGTTTAGGCAGAAAAAATCAGATAATGAAGATCTTTCAAATATCTTCCCCAAAACAACATAGTTTACTTTCAACAATTCATCATAATTTTTGATGCTGCAAACTGGAAACTTTCTATCACGAGAAGAACTGGCTTCCAGCCAGGCTGAGATAACATGGTTTGCTGGGATATTTGTCATAAGTACCCCAGAGGCATTTACAGCAGGGTGGGACACCTTTATTTGTTTCAGGTTGTTTGTATTCTTTCCACTTCAGCTGTAGCCACAGGCCGTCTCTCAGTCTCTCTTTACTGGATTGTATTTTTTCATGTTGTTAACACTAACTGTGAGTGTCACCTGGGATACTGCACCTGTCAATCAATGACAGGGATGTACTGATTCTGACCGATAGAGTAGACTAGACAACTGTGGAAAAAAATTATTAGTTGTTTGAATGTCTGATAGCCCAGCACTAACATTTTAGATCTTTGAGAACAAAAACTACCACAAGAAGTATGTTTTTTCTCATTGACAAGATGGGACTAATTTTAGTTCTTAACATCTCTTCTTAGTCATGACAAAAAGTAGTTCACAATTTTTATTTTAGATTCTGTTCCTGAAACAACATTCAATCGCTTAAACAACAGTGCTTGAGCCTCCTCCTCTTCTCGTATAACTCTCCTCACTGGTTACCTCTTTTAAATATAGTTTTATGCTTGTTAGTATCAAATAGATTAAGGAGGCGTACTAAAATTACCAGCATGGTAAATAAATGTCAGTGAATAAGTATAAGAACTTCAACACGTGAGGAGGCTACTCTGCAAGCAGGCCTGTGTTTTCAAACATTTTGTAGGCTTCTTTAAAGCATGGCTTACAATTTGTTCAACAGAGATGTCCATTAGATTAAATAATATTCATTATTGGAACGTGTCTTAATAGAGACTAAATCTTGTGATTTGTTTCTGATGCTGTCCATTTCCTGCCCATTAACACTTAGAGTGAATTATTTTTTTGTTTTTAATGAACCAATCACAGCATTTAAAATAATGTGTCACACGAACAACAGGGTCAAACATGCCTCCTCACTAAGACAAAAGTTCCTGTCCCTTTCTTGCTTAAAGTTGCTATGAGAAGTTTCCTAAATCACTCCTAAACAAGGACTCCTTACTGGAATTTTTTAGGCTAAGTTAGGAGCTCTGTGAGTCCTATCCTATCCAAATTACGGTTGATAATCCTACATGAAATATAAATTCATTGCAATAAACGTATTTTAAAAACTGTAATGCTTCTAAATATTCTGTGGATTTGATAAATAAACAGATAATGGATTACCTTAACATGTAAAGACCTCATAAATGATTTTCATCAATGGTACAAGCATGTAAAATATTGTTCCAGCTCACCTCCTCCATTCTTATAGCACAGGTAGGGGAATCTCCACACATTGCCCAGGCCCACCACATTGCCTGCTGCTGCCAGAATATATTCCCTTTTATTCCTCCACTGTTCCCTGTTTTCCTCTTTCTTCTCCATGTCTGTGTTACGTCCTCAGTCCCTGAGCACTACTAGCAGTGAACATCCCAGTTAGCCTGGTGTTATAATCTATCAACAAAACTGACTGTTTGGCTGAGGGCAAGTGCAGCGAGTCCTTGAGGCACTTTTGTAGCAGGTCTCTAGATTAACCGTTTCATCATGTCTTTAGTTGCAGTTTCAAATCAGTAGTATCCTGAACTAAACATGAGCCAATTTAAATCTTCACAATATTAATGAGGTAATAATAGATTATTGTCCCCCATAAGTGAATAAACAAGCTGCTCTTAGAGGAAAATAAGGTCCCAGAACACTGAAGCTGGAAAGTTGGCAGGGTCCGCCACATATAAACAAAGTAAAACAGTATAAATTGTGTAGTCCTTTAAGCTCAGTTTGTTTATTCAGTTTATTCAGTCATGAAAACAGAGAGTTTGATTATTTAGTTTGTTTAGGCAGAAAAAATCAGATAATGAAGATCTTTCAAATATCTTCCCCAAAACAACATAGTTTACCTTCAACAATTCATCATAATTTGTGATGCTGCAAACTGGAAACTTTCTATCACGAGAAGAACTGGCTTCCAGCCAGGCTGAGATAACATGGTTTGCTGGGATATTTGTCATAAGTACCCCAGAGGCATTTACAGCAGGGTGGGACACCTTTATTTGTTTCAGGTTGTTTGTATTCTTTCCACTTCAGCTGTAGCCACAGGCCGTCTCTCAGTCTCTCTTTACTGGATTGTATTTTTTCATGTTGTTAACACTAACTGTGAGTGTCACCTGGGATACTGCACCTGTCAATCAATGACAGGGATGTACTGATTCTGACCGATAGAGTAGACTAGACAACTGTGGAAAAAAATTATTAGTTGTTTGAATGTCTGATAGCCCAGCACTAACATTTTAGATCTTTGAGAACAAAAACTACCACAAAAAGTATGTTTTTTCTCATTGACAAGATGGGACTAATTTTAGTTCTTAACATCTCTTCTTAGTCATGACAAAAAGTAGTTCACAATTTTTATTTTAGATTCTGTTCCTGAAACAACATTCAATCGCTTAAACAACAGTGCTTGAGCCTCCTCCTCTTCTCGTATAACTCTCCTCACTGGTTACCTCTTTTAAATATAGTTTTATGCTTGTTAGTATCAAATAGATTAAGGAGGCGTACTAAAATTACCAGCATGGTAAATAAATGTCAGTGAATAAGTATAAGAACTTCAACACGTGAGGAGGCTACTCTGCAAGCAGGCCTGTGTTTTCAAACATTTTGTAGGCTTCTTTAAAGCATGGCTTACAATTTGTTCAACAGAGATGTCCATTAGATTAAATAATATTCATTATTGGAACGTGTCTTAATAGAGACTAAATCTTGTGATTTGTTTCTGATGCTGTCCATTTCCTGCCCATTATCACTTAGAGTGAATTATTTTTTTGTTTTTAATGAACCAATCACAGCATTTAAAATAATGTGTCACACGAACAACAGGGTCAAACATGCCTCCTCACTAAGACAAAAGTTTCTGTCTCTTTCTTGCTCAAAGTTGCTATGAGAAGTTTCCTAAATCACTCCTAAACAAGGACTCCTTACTAGAATTTTTTAGGCTAGCATGGCTTACAATTTGTTCAACAGAGATGTCCATTAGATTAAATAATACTCATTATTGTGACGTGTCTTAATAGAGACTAAATCTTTTCTATCTAATCTAATCTAATCTATCAACAAAACTGACTGTTGGCAAGCGCAGCGAGTCCTGGAGGCACTTTTGTAGCAGGTCTCTAGATCAACCGTTTAATCGTGTCTTTAGGTGCAGTTTAAAATCAATATTATCCTGAACTAAACATGAGTCATACTAAAACAGGACCAGCTGGATTGACTGTGAGTCAGAGAAGGAACAACTTCACAACCATCTATAATATGAAAAAAATAATGTGAAGAATGTCAATGGCATGACAGACTGTCGGTTGGTCAATCATTTTGGTTCAGACTGAAATATCTCAACAACTATTGGATGGGTTACCATGAAATTTTCTACACAGATTCAAGCCCATCATAGGATGAATTCCAATAAGTTTGGCTATCCTCTGACTTTTCATCTAGCGCAACCATCAGGTCAAAATTCCAGTTAGTCCAAAACTTTGGTTTTCACTAACACGTTTAAATTCTGCCCACTACTCACACCAAGCTGACATCAAAGAATGCTGGTGGCGAAGGCTGACTGTTACGTCACCTCTTGTTGCCTGTGTCTCAAAAAGCTGCTCTTGAAATCACCACAAAAACTACAGCCTACTGCTAACTACCACGTACCTTCTGTTTCTGTGTGACATAACTGGAAATAACTGTCCATACCACAAGGTCTGTAATCTGTTTTTTGCATTCAAAAAGGGGTAACCGAAAGACTCTAGACTGCAGATATACGAACCTTGCTTGTGATTAAGCAGTGTTTTTTCACAACATTCCTGCTAACTTAGCCTTTTCTCTGGTAAAAGGCCTGAAGCCTGGGAAAGATGACCTTTTTAAGGACAGTACACTGGAAGAAGAAGATGCCAACAAGGAAAGTGGGGATTTAAATTCAGTTTCATGAGTAATCTCTTTTGTTCAGCTTTGTTATCATTTTTTGAAAATTAACTCATGACTTTTAAATATTATCTTTTGATAGGTTGTTTATGTTGGAATATCTTTCAGTTTGTGGAATGTTTAAAAGCTTACTTTAAGTATGTATAGTGTTTATTGTATTTTTATTGTAAAGTGCTTAATTACTTTTGAAATCATCATTGAGTACTGAGTAAATTTGCATTCATATCTAAACTTTTCATCTGCATCGGATCACAAAGAGGCCAATGAAAACCAGGACACATGGACAAACCTTAGCCCAGAGCCCCTTTGATTGAATGCCTGCTAGTAATAATGTATTAAACATCAACAGTAAAAGGTAACTAATACTAAGTTACACACAATTTCTAAGCAAAATATGAATATTAAATATATGAATATCTGCAGTTAAACATTTATTTTCACATATGTAAATACTGTAATATTGTTATATATTATTCAGGGAATGTTTATCAAATAAATTTACAAAAGCAGCAACACACACACAAATACCAGCGAGGATCCTGGAGCGAAACTGGCTTTGTACAACAGCAAAGCTAGCACTGCAGTATACTGTAAATACACAAAAAGCAACATGAATTAACAGTTCCCTTCAGGCTGGATTATTGTCATTCCCTTTTATCAGGCTGCCCAAATAAGTCTGTCAAGACTCTCCAGCTGATCCAGAATTCTGCTGCAAGTGTTCTGACAAAAAGTCATATTAGAGAACATATTTCTCCCATATTAGCCTCTCTTCCTGTAAAATCTAGAATTGAATTTAAAATCCTCCTCCTCATATACAAAACTCTTAATGGCCATGCACCACCATATCCTTAAGACCTCATAATATCCTGTTAGCTCACTCTAATGTTAATGCATGTTACTGACTTGTCTGCTTCCCTAGAGTCTCTGTGCTCTCTCGTCTTGCAGGTTCCCATGGACGGTGGTTGGCCCTGCTGCTGTGGTCCTGCTTGACTTCTACGATCGTTATCATTATTATTATTGTTGCTGTAGTTGTTGTTATTGTTATTATTACTATACTTAGTATTATTCATATTAATATCTCAATTAGTAAAACTGTTATTACTGCTGTGGCTGCTGTATCCCCACCTCCCCCCCTGTCTCTCCCACTGAATGCACCTCTCCACTTCGGAATGTAGACATGATTAGATAAATTAAATGTCATTCTAAGTATGATAATAAAGGACATCTGGAGAAGACAAACAATATTGAGAATTTTGGCCTAACTAAGATGACCTTCACACTTGATAAGAACACACACATAGCCGCATGGGGAAGCCAAAACCTTCCAGAACAGTGAGAAACAGGACGACTGACATCACACTTGATAAGAACACACACACAACCCCATGGACATTTCAAATCAACACGTAGGGCCAAGTCAACCAGGATAAACACACACACACACACACATGCACGAGCATACACGCACTCCCTCACACAAGACTCAGGAGTGATTGGAAAGTACATGAAATACTAGGAACAATGAGACAAGGGTAATTGTGACAATTTGATAATGGTCTAAGTCATCAGAGTCTCAAGGATAAAAAACATGATTGGATCAGAATCAGAATCAGAAATACTTTATTGATCCCCGAGGGGAAACTGCTTGCATTACAGCTGCTCCCATTCAAAGTCCAGAAATATGCAGAAAAATAAAAACTATATACAAGCAAGAACAAGAAAAACAGAAGAAAAATACAAGAAATTTACATTCTACTAGAATATATCCATAAATACAGTGTAATAAATAATGCTAAAGTTGAAAATATATGGGTTATTGCACGTTGTTTGTCTTAATTATTGCACATTAGAGAGAAACAAAGCGTCCAGAGTTCTCCTATATTCTCAGAGTGTCTGACACTCAGAGCAAGGAGTTGAACATTTTGATGGCACCAGGCAGGAATGATTTCCTGTGGCGGTCAGTCTAGTGCTGAATGTACTCCTCTGGCTGACCACCACGTCATGGAGTGGATGGGAGCCACTGTCCAAGATGACATGTAACTTGGACAGCATCCTCCTCTCTGACACTACCGTCAGAGAGTCCAGCTCCACTCCCACGACGTCACTGGCCTTGCGGATCAGTCTGTTCAGTCTTTTGGCGTCCGCTACCCTCAGCCTGCTGCCCCAGCACACAACAGACATAGAGGATAGTACTGGCCACCACAGACTCATAAAACATCCTGAGCATAGTCCGGATCAGTGAAGGTCAGTGTTTTTATATCACATTGAGTTAATGTGAATAAATTAAATAACTTAGTGAGATTTGATTAAATTAAATTAATGCAAACTTACACATAAACCTTATGTGTTTATTCAGTTAAAGTTTAGGGGAACTTCTACATAAAAGTAATGTATTCCAAATTAGTTATTCTACACATACAAACACAGTTCTGAAAACTTTATTGCCAGATTCCATTCAAATGCATCACAAACAATGAAATGCCAATAGTAAGTCCAAAATTATGAAAACTTTAAATGCAATTGTTCCATTAACAATTCCAACAGGGTGCACACATCCCAAAAAAACTTGTTGGATCAAAAATTAACGAAAAAAGTAATAAAAGGCCGAAGATCCACACACCATTAATAGCTCCCAGCAATTTTAACTGAGTAACGTTTCGATCTAACAGATCTTCGTCAGGCATTGTCAAACCCAAAGTCAAATTTCACAGCGCCTGATGAAGATCTGTTAGATTGAAACGTTGCTCAATTTATATTGCTGGGAGCTATTAAGAGTTTGTGGATCCTTTGCCGATTCTTTCCTTCAATGGTAAAATTAAAAAACAATATCCAGATTGCAAAGTGCACAAGATTTTCCATTATACGGTAAAACTAACAGTACTTAGGTAGAATAAAAGTAGTAAGGCTTTCCACAATACAGTAACAAAAATGGATTTGTATCTTTATCTGAGACATATTTTAACAGTGAAAAATGCAAATCTATAAAATAAAAACACCTTACAACTTTTAGGAACATTATTTACAATTGTGAAATATTTAAAAGGTTTTCCAGTACAACATACCTGACAATACCTAAAAAGGCACAAGGCTCAGTTATGTACTCTAGCACAAACATCATACATAAAGACAAGGCTTCCCAGGGTATTATTACCACAGATGAGGATGAAAACCTGCATAATTACATGAAGGACTCAACCAAAAAATATATCCCACCATCAGTTATAGGGGTTGCTCTATCCTCCACAAAACTTATTTGAAAAAGGTCAAACCAAATAAGAAAACTCGCCCTTTTGCCAGTAGTAAACCTAGAAATTATTCTCGGGTAAATTAGTCGTAATTCCAAGGAGGCACTCTTAATAGCACCAGTGTTGGAAGTTGCATAATAAAGGCTAGACAGGGTAAAATATGCAACTGTTGGGCTGTAGGGTTTAGCATGTAAAAAAAAAAAAAAAAAAAAAATGTGCACATCCTAAATGACCATCAGCCTGAGTCAATCTGGGAGGCAGCTCACAGCTCCAGGGGCTGTAGAAAAGAGACGAAGGTGGAGGAGAGATGTGTCCATTGTAATCATCCTTCAGTTTCAAAACAGACTTTCACTGAGGTATCAGAATAGTCAGTAGTGTTAAATGCAACAACATTTTCATGGAAATGAAAGTCCCCGTCGCTACTTTCTGTCACTGCGGAACAAAATACAGTGATTTATCTGTTACCACTCAGTTCATGAAAGCTGTTATATGAATGGTTTTGCTCATTCCTCTCCATTGACATATGTAACAAAAATAATGGTATGCAATTTAATGCAAAAAAATGGCCACAAGGTCCAAGAGCAGTTTCCTCCACCAAATGCTCCATCCCTCCAACAGCAGATCTTAAGAAGAATCAGCAAGTTCATACATAATAAAAGTGGCAATAGACAATGCCAAAAAATACAAAATCAATTTCCAGTGTTTGTTTGGTGGGTTTTCTTCTCAAACCACATGAATAGTGAATAGTAAAGGACACCAAGCCAAAATGTGCTCAACTGTCCGGCACTGTACTGGTGAGCTCACTGACGCATCTTAATTTTAAGTGTTTGGACCTTTGGGGACAGTTTCTTGCCATCCATGTTCATCAACACTTTCTGGAATAACTCAAATGTGAATTTGCAAACATATTGACCATTTCAGTGCCGGCCCTGACCAATTTGGTGCCCTAGGCAAGATTTTGGCTGGCGCCCCCTTGCTTCGCAGTTAATTTTACAATTAATTTTCATACACTCACACAGAAACTACATGTATGTATTCAAGATTTTATTTCTTTTAAGTCAAAAATATCACACCAAATAAAAACTTAAGAAACAAGTGATAAATTAAAAAATACAATATAAATAAGGTATTGCACAAACATATTACAGAATATTCTATTTACATACAAAATAAAAACAGTCTGTATTCTTTGGGAGGAAACCTTTTGCAGCAGAAGCAGTGCAAGCTATCATTCTTTTTTGAGTACATCAGCCAGTTTCTTCGGATTTTTTCCCCACTGACTAAGACTCTGGTAAAAAGGTCATGTGGACACTTTCTCCCATCTTTGTTTTTGGGAAATGTGTAACTGTTTTTTATTTGAAATGGTCCTCTGTAAACTAACTCCTTTCTTACTTCGTCAGGTAGAGGAGATGGCCAGTCAGCAGGGTATATTGGTGCAGCCTTTAGTCCTGATGCTGTGTCACTCTAGTGTGCTGAGGTAGAGGACAGGAGCACCTGATGCTGTGTCACTGGGGTGGTTGTGAAATATTTTAAAAGTGCATCTGAAGAGAGAAGAGAAGTATATGTGACCACTGGATGTTACATTTTTATAAAAAACAGATGTTTGGTGTGTGCTATACATAAGACTAATATAGACTAATAATGAAAATACGATGAGACTCATTCAACTTTATCATCATTGCAATTCAGTTCAGTCTAACCACAGTGCAAAAAGCAGTAAAGTGCAGTGAAATTTATATATATATATGTGACAGGTCCCTTTTCTCTGTTAATGCAGCTCCACACTACCGTGGCTTCATACATGACAGACGACAGTCAAGTGGATTACAAGGGGTTTATTCTCCTGCAACACAGCAGACAACATAGCATCGGCATGGGTTAGAGTCAGTCTCGGTCGGGACAATCAGAATCATAGCAAGGTCCTCTCTCCTCTGTGCTCAGCTCAGCAAACAAAAAAAATAACCAATTTTGGTTATATAAAACAGAAACAAAAAATATATATATTACAGTGATCGTATAGTGTATTTTGGTCTATAAAACATACATTAAACCCCCCACATAATGCATTATATGGCTTTAAACTGAAGAACACATTCAACATTCATCATGAGATAAATACACAGTTCAGATGTGGCATACACACTAAATCCAATGAATGAGCCATTTAACTGAACGTGTAAAGAAAAACAGTTCACACAGGCATAGTTTTCAATAAAACCCTCTTGAAAATAACATAAAAATATACAGTACATTACCTGCAACACAGCAGACAACATAGCATCGGCATGGGTTAGAGTCAGTCTCGGTCGGGACAATCGGAATCTGAACACGTGAAATGAAAACAACATTCAAGCTAGGTTAGCTTCACTAACAAAGTCCCCAAACAACGTGTTTTGGGCTACAAATCACAGCAATGCTCAACCCAGTTGGCATAAAACATAACGAAAGTCATACACAGTGAAGTATAAAGTATGAAACACTCCAGAAAATCAATAATTGTCTCGGACCGTGCGAGAGCACGTCTTACCATAGCAAGGTCCTCTCTCCTCTGTGTTGTTCCCACGCCCCCGCTATGCCAGTAGGTGGCGGTGTTGCGACTGTTTTGCCATAATTTAATATGGACACATCTACTCCGTTACATATATTTTTCAACTATCCTATTTTTCAACTATTTTCAACTTTTTCAAATATTCAGCTTTTTCAAAAAAAAAATGTATATGGAAGCAAATGGGAAAATCTTCGAAACCTCTTCAAAACTCATCCACTTTCAACCTCTTCTGCTCTCTCATACTTTAAGCTAGAGACACCATTCCAACTTTAAAATATTCACAAGACCTTGAACTATTGAACTTGTGTTTCACTTGTGTTTGTATTGCGTGAGCTAGAGTGGGTGACATCATCACTAGAGTGGAGAGCAGCTGCAAAAACTTTAGAAAAAACTCTCTTCAGCTTGGTTTGGGTCCCACAGCTTTTACTTCACATAGACAATATATACATAGAAATGTAGGAAATCTTGTTGGCTTTCATATGATCATCTTATTTCAGATGTGCAACTTAAACTTTTGGCTGTGGAAGCCCTAGAGTGACAAGCACTCCAGCAACTCCCCCATAAGCCGCAGTGTTAACTTTGAGCCTAAATCTCTGGAGTGGAGCAGATGGTACCGGTTTTGTCTCTCGCTCTTGTGCCCTCATTTTTCACTCTACAGAAATAAAAAATACATCACAGGGTTCAGCAATGTCTCCTGTTACTCACTGTATACATATTTTGGCCATAACCATTACACTTTTTTCTAAACCTGCAGGGGTTTGGGAGGTGTTTTCCCATTCATTCATATGGGGACATTTTCAACTTTGGTTCTGCTACTGCTCCAGCATATGTGTAGCTACAGAAACTGTTTGGCTGTCAAACTGTTCAGCTTTTTAAGCTCTTTCAGCCTATTACTTTCAGCTTTTCAACCTTTTCAGCTTTTTGAAATATTCAGCTTTATGTTCAGCTATAGAAACCATTCAACTATCAAAATCTTCAGCCTTTTAAGCTCTTTCAACCTTGTACTTTTCAGCTTTTCAACCTTTTCATCCTTTTCAAATATTCAGCTTTCTGCCTTTTCAGCTTTTTCAAGTATTCAGCTTCATGTTCAGCTAGAAAACTGTTCAGCTATCAAAATATTAAGCTTGATGTTCAGCTAGAGAAACTGTTCAGCTATCAAAATGTTCAGCTTTTAAACCTCTTTCAGTTTATTACTTTTCAGCTTTTCTGCCTTTTCAGCTTTTGAAAAAATCAGCTTTTCCTGCAAATTCTTGACTATTCATTCTCATAGTTTTATGCATGTTTTATGCATTAGGCAAGTGTTTTCCAGCACATTCAGCCGATTTTGCAAAATGACTTCAGCAATCAGCATTCACACTGTATTTTCGCAGGAAATACCATTTTTCTAGTTACAACTGTGGCCAAAAGAAGTGTAGTTCAGGCCTGACAATTACGTGATAGACATGTCTCTATGTGCTTGGTATGTCTGATGCCTTTGTTTAGCCCTATCTTAGAAATAAGATTGTAACGAATGTGATTTATAGGTGTGGATTTTCAATAAAGAAATGATCACTTTTGCAATTATCCTCGTGACTCTGCATTATCTTTTATCTGATGTGGGCCCTACATTTGCTTCCCATGTTTGGATGTGTCTTGTATATCTAATATTCTTGTTTATGCCTACTATTTGGAGACAAGACTATAAAAGACATGATTCGTGGGGGTTAAATAAGCCTATAAAATAACGAACAGTTTTCAGCTGCCAAAAACTGATTGAAGGCATAGTAGAGTTACCGAGAGGTTATTTCTGCCTCAATATGACTTGATCTCATTCTTGAGCTTTATAATATAAAGATCTGAGCTCAAGCGACAGCTTGAAATTCTTTTAAAGGACCATTACAACAGAAAATGTGCTTGTTCACCTGCCAAAAACTGATTGAAGGCCAAATACAGTTACTGAAAGGTCATTTCTGCCTCAATATGACTTGATCTCATTCTTGAGCTTCGTAATATAAAGATCTGAGCTCAAGAGACAGTTTGGAATTCTTTTAAAGGACCATTACAACAGAAAATGGGCCTTTTCACTTGCCAAAAACATGTCTTTTATAATCTTGTCTCCAAATAGTAGGCATAAACAAGAATATTAGATATACGACACATAAGACACATCCAAACATTGGAAGCAAATGTAGGGCCCGGATCAGATAAAAGATAATGCAGAGTCACGAGGATAATTGCAAAAGTGATCATTTCTTTATTGATAATCCACACCTATAAATCACATTCATTACAGTCTAATTTATAAGACAGGGCTAAACAAAGGCATCAGACATACCAAGCACATAGAGACATGTCTATCACGTAATTGTCAGGCCTGATTTCGCTACAAACTACACTTCTTTTGGCCACAGTTGTGATAATTACGTAACGACAAACGTTAAACTCACATACCTTTGCTATAATTGCGGACGTACAGTTGTGTGTATCTGCATATTATGACTGTTTAATCCAGAGAAAATCAGATGTTTAAACGCTACCGCTCAACGGGCTGCTGTGCGTGCTCCGGCGGCTGGAAATCAGATTCTGGCAGACGATCACTTTTTGGCACGACACCTGTCCTGCTTCCGCTGGTAGGCTTTTAATGTGAAATCTAACAGGAAATGGACTATCATACAACTGCCAGCGTAACAGCTCTGTGCCACCGCAACAACTCCGTGCCACCGCTGAAGTCGATGAAACAGGGTATAACAAGCGGCGTGTTCAGTAAGTAGGCTATTAAGTATTTTGTTGAAATATGCAGAAGCGTAATGCCATGACAGTTTGATGCGTTGTGTAGCCATGTATTTATTTATCATAAATAAGTACTTGCTAGAGTTAACATTCAGCTAGTTATCAAAGTTTTCGGGTACCAGGGTGGACTGACTCGTTAAGATTAAGGTCGTTTGTATGTTCGGGTGTCAGTTTTTTTATTTATTTTTATTTTTCATCTGTACCAGGGTAGGAATATAGCGGCTATATTTGCCGAATCCATCATGCCTGGTGCGGGAGATTTGGGTGATTGGTTTCGCGCACAATGCACTTGACTCGATCACAATTTGACCTGAAGTCATGCTTATGTGGGCGACGATAATCCAACCAGATTGAAGCAGGCGAAGTTTTTAGAGCTATGCTCTCCAGACAAGGCGCAGTTCATTTCAAATGATTTTAATGTTGGTTGGTTATAGTTATTAAACAGTGTAGCAAGCCAGGTTTTGCTTGGAATATTAAATAAGAACGTAGTGGACGTTTAACCTAAATCATGTAAGTGGAAATAAAATTCAGAGAATATATATCTATATATCATAGAAGAAAACATGGTGGTAAGATTTTTAGTTCAACCAAACTATAATGCTTTATAGTTATATACATTGTTAAATTTGACATACAGGCTTGCACAATCAGTGATTGCCATTTAGCCATCTGCTAATGTGATCCTGCAATGTAAATGAAATACATTTTGAAATGTATCAAAATCAAAACAAATATTTGTATAGGACCTGTAGGAGACTATTTTCATTTCTGTAATATTTTCCCCACTAAGCTTCTTGTTTTCAAGATGTGTGACAGCACACAATAGCTGAAGTAATTGTAGGAAAAAAATACAGTAGAATTGGGTGATTGTTTTTTCCTCTGAAGTCTGGTGTGTAGGCATGTATTTATCTTTAGAGCTATGTCCTTAAGGAAATGTATTACTCTAATTGAATATTATTGAGTGTTTACATCAAATTGACCAATTGCTTAACACATTTGTGATTATTTCTTCCATCAAATCATTGCAGATGACCACAAACACAAGGGATGTTCCTCCTGTCACGGGCTCCCACCATGCGGTCGTGACAGAGACGGAGATAACTGACGCTTCCTGTCCACAGGACACTTATCAACAGGAACGTTCATAGTTGATCAGTACCAGTTCACCCAATATGCACACTACGCACGTTGTGTAGGGCCCCGCAAACTGATAGAGGCCCCGTGAAGAAAAAACGTGACGACGTGACCGTCCGTCGCGCACGTGTCCCAGATTCCCAGCGCATCAGCCCAGCAAGACAGCGTTTAGCACGCCACGATGAAGCGGAGTTATCCCTCGGAGAATGAAAAAAGGAGGAAGAAACAGCATGACAATGAACTGCAGGAACAGCTGTCAGGTAACTCTCCTCTCCAGGTGGGAGAGTGGGAGGGACTAGTCCGTGTTTGACCTACATTAACAGGGCGGTGAGCCCTGGGTGAACCCCGGTCTCTGTGTGCGTCTTGCTGGCTTCTATAATTTTAGTTGTAGTGTAGTTACAACTGCACTTATACAAAATGGAAAGTAATGGATAAATATTGACTAAGATTGAATTGTGTTTGCTTGGATAGCCCACAGGCTAAATATAGATGCAGATATCTTGGTGAATAAATAAAACTTGTGAAATATTATGACAACGGTGCTAAATAAATAATAATTATATAATAAATAATAATATAAATAATTACCTACATTTTAAGTATATGAAAGTAAAACAAGTGCAGCCAATTTGATGGCGCTGAATTAATAGTAGCCTTACAGGTGCTATGCTTAAGTTTCTCACCAGCACATTAACATTAAGCAGTTTTTACATGCCCAACATTTAAGACTGTATGATTGTTTGTTCACACATTTAGTTTGATTTGATTTGTTCTGATTTGGTCTAATTTATTCTTAGTTAGACCAACAGGTGGCGACAGTGCAATATGTTTAAAGGGGGGATGAGTGGAAGCACTAGGTGTCAGGTGCAACTGTTGAAAATTTTTGGAGTTCAGTTAGGAGGGCCCCTTAGCAGAATTTTGCCTTGGGCCCCATGGAGGTCTGAACCTCTGTAGTTGATGTTAACTTCTGTTAACTTCTGGAGTCTCTGTGAGTCTTCTTTTAATGCTGTTGTTATCTTTAAGCAAGTAAATGCAACAAGTAAGGTCATTATGAGGGAAATCTATTGTAAATCAGGCCAGCCAAACAGTTTAATCTACTGCACCCAGAAGGCAGATGATTAAGGGACATGTCAGACGGATCTGAACTTTAATAGACATTTTCCTTGGGCAGAAATATTGCTCTAATCAGGGACATTCACGACGTCCCCACAGTGCACTTTTACTCTGGTGTACGAGTACAAACTTTGTGTGAGGTTTCTGATGACCTGGAGACAACTGGTCCCCATAAATGATGACAACGTGGTGTGTGAAATGTCCCCACTAAGCTTCTTGTTTTCAAGATGTGTGACAGCACACAATAGCTGAAGTAATTGTAGGAAACAATACAGTAGAATTGGGGGCCAGTTGTTCAAAACATTTAATCTGGATAAAAATCCAGATCCAGATTTGGAAATCCCATTTTTTGCTATTCAGGATCAGGTAATCCGTTTTACTCTTATACCGGTTTTTCAGAGCAACATTGGACTGGATCACCCTGATCCAGATACACAGTTTTCAAGATTAACAAATCCGGATTACTAGTGCTCTGAATGGGACAACATATCACAATGTGGGCTACCAGCTATAGAACAACAGGTAGAAGAGCCAACATGAAAAACATGAACATCGCTACTAGGCGCAATGTCCCTCTCTGTGATGATGTTTATGATGCACCTGAGCCTGTTGAAGAACCAGACCAACCTCTGACGTTCTGCCAGAATGAGGGACTGACTGGACGTGTAGTAAGGGATGCAATTGTTAGAAATTATTTTTTATCATCTCTGATGATTGTTTCTTTGAAATTAATATACAGTGATGAATGACAGATACATGTAATATATTATTTTTGTTTGTTATTGAAATCTGTTGGGGGATTGTTTCATGGGGACAAGATCATTTTTATTTTATTTTTACTTTACTATACTGAGGCTTAATTGGTAGCCTATGTCTACTTTATCTACTTTATCACTGTTACGGTTAAACAAGTCAAGTGCAAAATATAAATAAAAGTGTATATACTTTAAATGATACAAATGTATTATTTGACCAATTTTGAAGTTTTACTACATTTTCTTCCTGAAATCCACCTTGAAATCCTACCCCCTGTTGGGATCAGGATGATCTTGTTTTTTGGGATCAAAGTTATCCAAATCCTACTGAAATGTTTTGAACAACACAAACTGAAGGTTTGATCCAGATTACGACTAGGATTGGATTCTGTGATCTAATCTGATTTCAGAATCCTTCTTTCCCTTTTGAACAACCCATTTTCGAGATTTGATCCAATCCGATAACCAAAATCTGATCAGATTACCTTTGAATAACTGGCCCAATATGATACTATGTCAGACAGTGAGGAAGAATATGTGCCAGATCCCAACTCGGATTCTGAAGACAGTGATGAAAGCCATGATCCCAAACAAAGAAAATACTTTCTTTATGATGTAACCGATGACTGCAGTATGGAGAGTCCCACCATATGTGACAGCACAACACCTGACTTGGACATTAACTACGTTGCATCTGTCATCACTATTGAAGAAGAACCCTGCTCAAGTCAGGACCCCCCAATGTCAGTGTTGTTGTTGGTGCTTTCCAAAAAAATGGCAAAAGAGTCTACAATAAGAGACACTTCTGTGTCTATTGCAGTAAGCCATATGCCAAAATTGCAAGGCATCTTGAAAGTGCACACCAAGATAAAATGGATGTGTCAAGAGCTCTTAGCTTTCCAAAGGGATCCAAAGAGAGAAAACAGTTAGAATATATTCATCACAGAGGCAACTATGCATTGGACATCCTTGTTCAGCAGAAAGAGGCTTGTGGGGTTCTTAAAGACAATTGTTACATGTTTGCGAGACCTGCAGCTATGTCACATTTCCGTGGTTCGGGCTGCATCTGTGGCTTTGCAAATGCATGTGGTGCAAAGTGTCCCAAGGCATTGACATCGACCAAACTACGAAAGCATGCTGCGACCCTTTCAACAGTCCTGAACATGACAGACACGGAGATGGACCAACTGGCCAACTTTCTTGGCCACGACATCAGAATACATCGTGCGTTCTATCGACTCCCTGAGAAGATGCTGCAACTCGCGAAGATCAGCAAAGTTTTGATGGCACTTGAGCAAGGAAGATTGGTCGAGCTCCATGGCAAGAATTTGGATGAAATCGCAATAGATCCAAATGGTATGTTTGATTTCCATTTTCCTTTGTCTACCATTCTTTTTGTTTGACCAGATTCATAAGCTTGGTATGTCTTAGGGCTGGGCGATATCTCGAATATACTCGATGTATCGCGGCTGGTTCTCTGTGGGATGTAGAAAATGACTATATCGTGAATATTCGAGTATACATTCAATTGTCACGCAGTTGCTTTTAGTCGCGGGCATTGAACTACAGGTTTCTCTCACTCTTTCTCATCTATCCGCACAGGGAGATAAAACAACACACCTAGTTACGTACATCACATTCTGTCGTGCGTGCAACGTCATACGCCCGGCAGCATATAGCAGCAGAGATCTCAGGTGGCGGCAGCAGCAGGTGCTATAACAAATGGTGGTGGTTTGGGTACAAGAGGGAGGACATTGAACAAATAACCGTAATATGTAAAGTATGCCGCAAAAGCGTCGCCACAAAAGGTGGTAGTACAACGAACTTATATTACCATTTGAGAACCCACCCGCTAGAAATCAAAGAGTGCTTGAAACTCTGCACGAGCGCATCTCCGGCCGGTGCCATATCGAAGAAAGTGCCGAAGCAACTTATGGCTTTTCCCATTCATTTTGTTTCATTTCTATGCCTCATACTTTATTTAACTTGCCCAACAGATTTCACGCCACAGACTTCACACTCACTACATATTATCTTCAGACCTTGATGATGACACCCTGTCAAAAGCTTTCGCCTCCGATATCCCTGGTGGGCGTGGCGGTGCGGTTAATTTTGATGAGCCCCCTTATGGCTTTTCCCATTATGTACAGACCCAATATGTCTATGCCTCGTACTGTCACTAACTCGTCCTACAGATTTAACACCACAGACTTCACATTCACTCAGTAGCATCCTTGGACCTTCAACAGCCTGCGTTGTGCTTGGTGGGCGTGGCAGTGCGGTCAATTTCGATCCTTCGCCATCGCGAAGGAAGTCCTTATAACTTCCACATACAATTTCCCATCTTCACCAAATTGGTCACACATATAGAGGGGCTGGCCATGATTATGTCTATGCATCAATACTGTTTTAAGTGAAAAGATGGCTCTATAGCGCCCCCTGGAATATTTCTAACTTGAAGCCCCGCCTCCTACCTGCATGTACATGAACAAAATTCGGTATACATATGTATCATTACCAGACGCGCAAAAAGCCCTCTTGGACACATACCCTCAGTCCAACGGGAAGTCTGCTATTTTGGTCCAAAGTTCAGAACGTCGCCATTTTCTCCCATTTAAAACCCATTTTTATGCGTCGTAGCTTAACTAACTGATCCTACAGATTTCACACCACAGACTTCATATTCACTCAGTAGCATCCTCGTACCTTGAAGATGATGGTTTGTCAAAAGCCTTTGCCTAAGTTATTCCTGGTGGGCGTGGTGGCGGTGCGTTCAATTTCGATGACCCCCTTATGGCTTTTCCCATTCTGTGTGAACCCAATTTCTATGCCTCGTACTTTAAGTAACTCGTCCTACAGATTTAACACCACAGACTTCACATTCACTCAGTAGCATCCTCATACCTGCAACAGCCTGTGTTACACCTGATGGGCATGGCGGTGCGGTCAGTTGTGATCCTTCACCAATAAGCAGGAAGTCCTTATAACTTCAACATACACTTGCCCATCTGCATCAAACTGCTCACACATGTAGAGGAGCTCACCCTGAATACGTCTCTGCATCCATACTGTGTCATATCTATAGCGCCACCCACTGGACACAGGAAGTCACTGAATATTCCACTGTTGTGTTTTGTGTGACATGTACCCCATTTAGGTAGGAAATTTCCAAAGGCAAAGGGTGAGTACACATCTGGGCTCACAGGCAGTTTTAATTTGTTTTGAAATGACATGATGTTTGTGCCACTGCTTAATAACTATTTAATAAATACAGTTTTGATAAATTTGTTTAGTTGTGATTTCACCCTTTTGGCATGAATGTTTAAAATCAGCATATATTAATGCAGTATGAACAAGAATGTTTTAATGTAGACACGTAGAATCATCATACTGGCATGATTGTATGTATCAAGGTGTTAATTCAAGGCTAAGGCAAAATATCAAGATATATATATATATATATATATATATATATCGTGTATACATGGCCTAAGAATATCGGGATATTAGTAAAAGGCCATATCGCCCAGCCCTAGTATGTCTCCTGCAGACAAAGTTCTGGGTAGTGATGATGAAGATGGGTGCAGAGAGGAAGGGAACCATTCACCTTCTGTTGATGGTATGTGTATTTAGTTTTAAAGTAGGTCGTTGTACAATTTGTTTTTGTCTTATTCGTATTCAAGTGTTCAAGTCTTCATGTCTTTTTTTATAGTACATTTCCTTACAATTTTTAAATGCATTTGCAAATTAACACAAATATAGAATTTTAAAACTTTAATCTTTTATGGCACTGAAATGTTTTGGCACTTTTTATTGTCAGCATTGTTACAGCACAACTGAAGAACATGTCAGACTAAATTATGTATTTCAGCAGAAGGAAATGTTGCAACTAATGAAGGGGATAACATCCCACCAACACGCAAGAGATGCAAACAGCCATCAGCAGAGGACGGCGCATATTCTGGAAATGGTGATGTGAGACCTTCCTGCAAAGGAGAATTTTTACACAACATCAGTAGATGAAAAGCGTTGCAAATAAACAAAAGATTCCTACCATCTTTTCAACCCTGAGTTTGGTGGTGCTGTAGCACTGTTGATGATCAGGTAGAATAATAAGACAGTCACAACCTGGTATAGTTTACTGCAACTGTAACTTTCACTGAAAATATTTTAATTACATTATCCCGATTATGCTTAAATTCATCAGTAACATTTGCAGTGAAAGATATTTCCTTCTATCAGATTATTTTTAGTGTGATATTTAATTTACTTTAAGTATAGGTAAAGTAAAAGATTACTACGCCCACCTCCTCAACCATAGATAAAGAAACATAGACACTGCATTGGCTGCTGGATTGTACCTCAACGTCGCCGCCATATTTGACCTTGCAAGACTCGCCTGTACACGAATACAAATAAACAAGGGAACTGTGTTTTTTCTTGGTGAAAAGCGAAATAGCATTGTAATTTCTCAACTGGTTTTGAGAGTCGTAAAAAAAGAGTAGTAATAAACCGTTGAATATAAAAATGGCTCATTGAAATTAGTTGAGAAATTCAAATGTTATAGTGCTTTTTAATCATAAAAACTCAGCTCTGCCATTTACTTATATCCATTGCAGTAATGAGCCGAAGCAGTCAGTGCAGCATCTACGTGTACATGCTTTTTTGTAGGCAACATTAACACCTCTGCCTAAATAAGAGCTTGAGTACCTGTGAGCTTCAATAGATTAAACAATGTTTTAAAAGAGAGGTTTAACTGAACCTTTTTTTAGGTAAATACTGGATGTAATTCTGTGACAGTGAAGAAGAAAGAACCTCAAAAGTTATTATTATTCAAATATTTTTATTGGGTTTTGAATTGTAAACACTTATAAAACAATGAACAAGTCCCCAAACAGCAACCCCAACATATACAATGATAAAGTGACAATAATAACAC
Organism: Pagrus pagrus; assembly: GCF_965226575.1. Lineage (NCBI taxonomy): Eukaryota > Metazoa > Chordata > Actinopteri > Spariformes > Sparidae > Pagrus > Pagrus pagrus. The sequence continues at coordinate 34,232,599 of NC_140192.1, forward strand.
ACACAAAAAAACAAAAACTGACAAACTGATCAATTATGTCCCAGTGTTTCCAGCAGGTAATTCTAAGTTAAAATAATTCAGAAATGTCTGCCAGACCTTATAAAATCTCTGGGTTGAACCCCTGATCGTGTGTGCCATTACATCCTCAACCCAGCGCCTGTGTGTGGGAGGCATATCTGACTTCCAATTACACAAAATAAGACGTCTGGCCAATAGAGATGAAAACGCAATGGCGTCTGATTGTGCACCAGATATCACCATCCCAGCAGGGGTCACACCAAATATTGCGATTTCAGGAGCAGGGCTTATCTCTCTGTCACAGATGTAAGAAAAAGTATCAAAAATTAAAGACCAAAACTGTATCAACTTGGGCAAGCCCAGAACATATGATAGAGGGTAGCCGGAGCCTGACAGCATCGGGAGCAAGTCGGATCGACCTCTGGATATATCCTGGCAAGCCTACTCCTAGATAGATGAAGCCTGTGGAGCACCTTAAACTGAAGCAAACCATGTCTGATACAAATCGAAGTTGAATGTATTCTCTTAATTGCGCTTTGCCAGGAGACGTCCGACACTTCAAATCCCAGTTCCTCCTCCCACCCTGCCCTAACATGACTAAGTGACGGCGAGGCGATCATCTGGATATCCTCATATAATCTGCTCACTCCTCCTCTTTGATTTAGATCCCCCTCCAACCATGCATCTATCCAGTCATTTGGTGAGAGTAACGGAAAGGAAGGAAAATGTTTCTGAACAAAGACACGCACCTGCTGATACCTGAAATAATGCGAACTGGGTATATTATACTCATTTACCAGCTGCTCGAATGATATGAACACACCATCCTTAAAAAGATCCTTCATCCATTTCAAACCATTCCTAAACCATAACTTAAATGCTGTATCCATGAGTGAGGGTGGAAAGAGTGCGTTGGCAGAGATTGGGAGAGAGGGCATAGCCTGTCTATGTTTGAAGTGGGTCCTGAATTGGGACCATATTCAAAGTGAGCCACTCACAATAAGTTTGTTTGTGAGGCGCTGCTTACTGAGTGGCAATGGCGCACATACTAAAGAAGGTTAGGAGTTTGGCCGCGTAAGGCTGTAATCTTAAGCTTGCAAATCCGGCCCCAAAAATGTATTTTCTGGTCTCCCATACACGTTTGCGAGTGCGACATTTTGCGAGTCCATCGCAATCTTTGGATTTAGGGACTTTCCCCCTTTACTTGAACGGGTGAGTCCCATATATCGAGATCTTGCAAATATGGCCCAAGTTAGACGCCAGGAATGGGTGAAGTTCACTGAGTGGCCACCAGGTGGTGCCAAAGAGCCAGCAGGGAGTCCATAAATACAAGTTTCGAAGCCTCCCCTTTCTGGGGGGCAAGTGGCTCCAAATCCACCCCCTCAGTCCCTGGTAGTTTAGCCCGGGACTGGAGCCCTCTCTGGGGGCCAAGTGGCTCCACATCCACCACCTCAGTCCCTGGAGGTTTAGCCCAGGACTGGAGCTCTCTCTCGGGACCAAGTGGCTCCACATCCACCCCCTCAGTCCCTGGAGGTTTAGCCCGGGACTGGAGCTCTCTCTTGGGGCCAAGTGGCTCCACATCCACCCCCTCAGTCCCTGGAGGTTTAGCCCTAGACTGGAGCACTCTCTGGCTGCCAAATGGCTCCACATCCACCCCCTCCCTCTGGTTCTCTGCTCCTCATCCGGCTTCCAAACTTGTAGTCATGGACTCTGTTCCCTTCCTCTGGTTCTCTGCTTATAATTCCAGCTTCCAAACTTATATTCATGGACTCTGGCTCCCCACCAACAACCCCTACGAAGCCTCCGGTAAGGCCCAGAGGACTAGGCTGGGTTCTTGGCACCCTTCATCCTAACCAGCCCCCTCCAGGTACCTTGCCCACCAGCCAAACCTGTGCACCCACACTTGAGCACTCCCCCGTGGCTACACACCATTAGTCGCACCGGCAAAAGTTTTGTGCCCCTGGTACTCCATTTTAAGCTTCGTGCCCCTGGTACTCCATTTAAAGTTTCGTACCCCTGGTACCTGGAAAACTTTGGACTATGGACTACCAGGGGCACGAATCTTTGGCGGGTGCAGCTATTGGTGTGTAGCCCAGGGAGGGGTGCTTAAGAGTGGGTTAACAGGTTCTGATGGAGAGTAAGGTCCCTGGAGGGTTAGGCTTAGAGGGAGAGTCAGTGGACCCAGAGCACAGCCTAGGACTGTGGAGGCTTGCTGGAGGCTGCTTGGGGGGCTGTGGTACAGAAGTCAGAGGCCCTAAATACAAGTTTCAAAGCCGTTATTGTAAGGAAATGTGTATATATATTTCCTACAGAATCCGGACTTGAGCCAGGTATCCCAGTCCAGGAACCTTGCAATCATGTGGAGCCCGTTCAAAACCGTAATTATAAGGACATATGTCGGACTCTGTAGTTTTCTCTGGGCCCCTGCCAAACCTAACCAGTGATGACATGTTCAGCCGCATGTCATCATTCAACCGCTGGCTGTCGAGGTGGTGTCCAGCAAACGATGTGGGCTTTGTTGATAATTGGCGGACTTTCTGGGGAAAACCTGGTCTCATTAGGAGAGACGGCATCCATCCCACTTTGGACGGAGCGGCTCTCATCTCTAGAAATTTAACCCATTTCATTAGCCAACAACCAGCCTGACAACCCAGAGTTGAGACCAGGAGGCAGAGCTGCAGTCTTACACGCTTCTCTGAGCTTCCATTAGATCAGTTGCACACCCAAAACTTCATTGAGACTGTGTCTGCCCACCGACCACCTAAATTAATTAAATTAATCAAATCAAAAGTCCACAGAAGAGGAGTTGTGCATGAAAATCTAATAAAAATTAACAGCAACTCTGCAATCTCAAAACAAGACAAGAGAATTAAATGCGGACTCCTAAATATCAGATCCCTGTCATCGAAAGCTGTACTAGTAAATGACTTAATTTCAGACTGTAATATTGATTTATTCTGTCTTACTGAAACTTGGCTGCATCCTGAAGAATATGTCAGCCTGAATGAATCCACTCCACCCAGTCACATTAATACTCACATTCCTCGAGGCTCCGGCCGAGGAGGTGGTGTTGCAGCTATTTATGACTTAAGTCTGTCAATCATTCCTAAACCTAAATTAAATTATAACTCATTTGAAAGCCTTGTTCTGAGTCTTTCACATCCAACGTGGAAAACTTTACAGCCAGTTCTATTTGTTGTAGTGTATCGAGCACCTGGTCCTTACTCAGAATTTTTATCTGAATTCTCTGAGTTTTTATCAAGTCTAGTCCTCAAATCAGATAAAGTAATTATTGTAGGTGATTTTAATATTCATGTGGATGTCATTAATGATAGCCTTAGTACTGCATTTATCTCATTATTAGACTCTATTGGCTTCACTCACTGTTTTGACCACACCCTTGACCTTGTTCTAGCTTATGGTATCGAGATTGAAAATCTAACAGTTTCTCCACAGAATCCTCTTTTATCAGACCATCACTTAATAACTTTTGAAGTTCTATTACTGGACTACACACCATTAGGCAAAAACTCCTTCACTAGATGTCTATCTGATAGTGCTGTAGCTAAATTTAAGGAAATTATACCGCTGGCACTAAATTCAATGCCATGTCTTAATATAATAGAGGACTCCTCCGCTAACCTCAGTTCCTCACAAATCGATCATCTTGTTGATAGCACTGCAGGCTCATTGCGAACAACACTGGACTCTATTGCCCCCCTGAAAAGGAAACCTATAAAACACAGGAGGTTAGCACCCTGGTATAACTCGGATACCCGCAAATTGAAGCAAACATCACGGAAATTTGAAAGGAAATGACGTTCCACCAACTTGGAAGAATCCCGCTTAGCCTGGAAAGATAGCCTTAAAATATATAGGAAGGCCCTCCGCAATGCCAGAGCAAGCTATTACTCGTCATTAATAGAGGAAAACAAAAACAACACCAGGTTTCTTTTCAGCACTGTAGCCAGGCTGACAGAAAGTCACAGCTCTACTGAACCATGTATTCCTACAACGCTCAGTAGTAATGACTTCATGAGCTTCTTTAATGATAAAATTTTAACTATTAGAGACAAAATCCATCATCGCTTGCCCTCAACTGGCACTATTGTATCTTTAAACACAGGAACCTCAGAAACAGTTGTAAATTCTGACTTATATTTAGACTGCTTCTCTCCCATCGACCTCCACCAACTAACTTCGATGGTTTCTTCATCTAGACCAACAACTTGTCTCCTAGACCCCATCCCAACTAGGTTGCTGAAAGAAACTTTACCTTTAATTAGCACATCTCTACTAGAAATGATCAACCTGTCTCTATTAACAGGATACGTACCACAATCCTTTAAACTAGCTGTAATTAGACCGCTTCTTAAAAAGCCTAATCTTGATCCAGAAGCTTTAGCCAACTATAGCCCTATATCCAACCTCCCTTTCCTCTCCAAGATCCTTGAGAAAGCAGTCGCCAACCAGCTATGTGACTTTCTTCAAAAAAATAGTTTATATGAGGATTTTCAATCAGGTTTTAGAGCACATCATAGCACAGAGACGGCACTGGTGAAAGTTACAAATGACCTCCTAATCGCTTCTGACAAAGGACTTGTCTCTGTCCTGGTCTTACTAGATCTTAGTGCTGCATTTGATACCATTGATCATCACATTCTACTACAGAGACTGGAACACTTAATTGGCATTAAAGGACCCGCATTAAACTGGTTTAAGTCCTATTTATCGGATCGATTTCAGTTTGTACATGTTAATGATGAGTCATCCCTGTATACCAAGGTTAGTCATGGTGTTCCTCAAGGCTCCGTGCTTGGACCCATACTATTCACCTTATATATGCTCCCTCTAGGAAATATAATTCGGAAACACTCCATAAACTTTCATTGTTATGCAGATGATACACAGTTATACCTATCAATGAAGCCAAATGAAACTAATCAGCTTACTAAACTCCATGCATGTCTCAAGGACATTAAGACCTGGATGACCTGCAATTTTCTGCTGTTAAACTCAGATAAAACCGAAGTTATAGTACTTGGTCCTAAACACCTTAGAGATGCATTATCTAATGATATAGCGAGTTTGGATGGCATTAACTTGGCCTCCAGCACCACCGTCAGGAATCTGGGAGTTATCTTTGATCAAGATATGTCCTTCAACTCCCACATAAAACAAATTTCAAGGTCTGCATTTTTTCATCTACGTAACATTGCAAAAATCAGGCCCATCCTGTCTCAAAAAGACGCAGAAAAGCTAGTCCATGCATTTGTTACTTCCAGGCTGGACTATTGTAATTCTCTATTATCAGGCTGCCCTAACAAGTCTCTAAAGAGTCTCCAGCTGGTCCAGAATGCTGCAGCATGTGTACTGACAGGAACTAAGAAAAGAGATCATATTACTCCTGTATTGGCCTCTCTGCACTGGCTCCCTGTAAAATCAAGAATAGAGTTTAAAATCCTTCTCCTAACTTACAAAGCTGTTAATGGTCAGGCACCATCATATCTCCAGGAGCTCATACTACCCTATCACCCAACTAGAGCATTACGCTCCCAGAACGCAGGATTACTTGTAGTTCCTAAAGTCTCCAAAAGTAGAATGGGAGCCAGAGCCTTCAGCTATCAAGCTCCTCTTCTGTGGAACCGTCTTCCTGTTTTGGTCCGGGAGGCGGACACCCTCTCTACCTTTAAGAGTAGACTTAAGACCTTCCTTTTCGATAGAGCTTATAGTTAGATTATAGTTAGTTTAGTTATGCTGCTATAGGCCTAGTCCGGGGGACAATGACACACTGAGCTTCTCTCTCCTCCCCTCTCCTCTCCTCTCCATCTGTATACATTATGCCTGTATACATGCCCCATCTCTGCATGTCACTGACTTACTTCTTCCCCGGAGTCCTTGTGCTTTCTAGTCCTACAGGCTCCCATGGATCCTGGCCGCGCCCGGGTCGTGGATCGTGGATGCGCCCACTGCTATGGCCCTGCCTGATCGTGGATGCGCCTACTGCTATGGCCCTGCCTGATCGTGGATGCGCCTACTGCCATGACCCTGCCTGACACCCACCACTACTGTCGCTAATATTAGTCACATCTGTTACATACGTTCCACTACTATTATTGTAATGCATTACATGTCTTTCGCGGGCTGGACTCACTAGTGTGTTACTCTTCAAAAGGTCCGGTCTTGAACAACCACTATAGTTCCATATGCTCTGCGTTAATCCATACAACACAGGACACACACCATCTGGACCAGCTGCCTTCCCATAGCAAAGTCTCCCGAGCTCCAACCTCACCCCTGTCTCTGTGACAGACAAGGGTGGAGGAACAGGTGTTAGAAGGGGAGTAGCTGCAGCAGTGGAGATGTACCCAAGTGGAGAAAGAGGAGAAGGAGGAGGTCGAGCATGAGGAGAAGAGGGAGCCATGGTGGAAATGCCGACATGTTGAAGGAAGAGGAAGTGGAGTTGGATAAGGAGTGGAGTGGAATGTGACCTTGATGTTTGTCACACTCTGACCACGAGTGAGAGTAGTGTGCCGGATGGTCA